>NC_057739.1:5197337-5224952 GCF_004010195.1 Chiloscyllium plagiosum
CGAACTAGAGGACACAGCTTAAAAATACGGGGTAGACCATTTAGGACAGAGATGAGGAGAAACCTCTTCACCCAGAGAGTGGTGGCTGTGTGGAATGCTCTGCCCCAGAGGGCAGTGGAGGCCCAGTCTCTGGATTCATTTAAGAAAGAGTTGGATAGAGCTCTCAAAGATAGTGGAATCAAGGGTTATGGAGATAAGGCAGGAAGAGGATACTGATTAGGAATGATCAGCCATGATCATATTGAATGGCGGTGAAGGCTCCAAGGGCAGAATGGCCTACTCCTGCACCTATTGTCTATTGTCTAAGTCACTTCATCAAAACACACTGGTGAGGACTATTTGACACATTGAAAACCTTAATAGAAAATAATGAAGGGCAAAGCAATCTTTTAAAATAGCCCTCAATTAATACTTCAAAAACAAATGATCTGGTCACCATCACATTGGGATCTGGGATCTTGTGTGCAAATTGATTGTCATGTGTCTTACACTACACCACTTACTGCAAAGTACCATAAAAGTGAGAGTTTTTTCAACACAATAGCATTGCAGATGCTTTCTTTGAGTTGAGCTGCATTGTATTAAAACTACTATAATTAAATTTTACCAAAACTCAGCCCAGATGTCCTCCAAGAATAACTGTATAAGTTAAGCACCTCACTGCCAGTCAAGTATGATGTTGAAGTCTTGTAACTGTAATGACGGAGAGAACCTTACAAAATTTGTTCAGTTAAGACCCTAATAATGGTAACGTGATAACAATCAGATAATCTGTTCTTAGTTGTTGGTTGGGGGATAAATGTTGGCAGGGACACTAGGGAGAATACCCCTTCTCTTCGGATAATGAGATGGAATAATGTATGTTGACCTTTGATTTGTTAACATCTGTCCTGGGAGACTGCAGCACTTGCTTAATACTGCACTGCAGCATCAACAAAGAGACTGCTCAAGTATTTGGGGTGTAACCTGAGCCTACTGACTCAGAGGCAAGAATGCTACATGAGTGACCCAGAGTTGACTTCAGCTCAAGTTTCCTTCAAGCTTTTAATGAACAACAGCATTTTGCTGATCTGTGTCTTGCATGTAGAATTATAGAATCTCTACAGTGTGGAAGCAGGCCATTCGGCCCATTGAGTCCACACTGACCATCTGACGAGTATCCAGACCCACCTCCCTACATTATCCCTGTGACTCTGCGTTTCCCATGTCTTATCCAACTAGCCTGTATATCCCTGGACACTGGGCAATTTAGCACAGCCAATCCACCTAACCTATACATAGTTTGACTTTGGGAGGAATTTGGAGCACCAGGAGGAAATCCATGCTGACACGGGGAGAATGTGCAAACTTCTTGCAGACAGTTGTCTGGGAGTAGAATCGAAACCAGGTCTCTGGCGCTGTGAGGCAGCAGTGCTAACCACTGAGCTGCCATGCCACATTTGGATTGATGTCTTTTTTTGTTTAGTTCTGGGAAGTCATCAGTGATGAACATGGCATTGATCCTACGGGCACCTATCGTGGAGAGAGCGACCTGCAACTGGAGAGGATGAATGTCTACTACAATGAAGCCACAGGTATTGACTTTGCATCATTTCAGGTGCTTCCAGCTATTCGTATTTATTTATAGCTCATTTTCTGCATAAAAGCATATATCTCCTTCTGACTAGGTGGTAAGTTTGTGCCTCGTGCTATCCTTGTGGATCTGGAACCTAGTACTATGGATTCTGTTCGTTCAGGACCCTTTGGACACCTCTTCAGACCAGATAATTTTGTGTTTGGTAAGCAAAGTCTTAAGTAAACATTGGTAGTACTTTGTAACTCTTGTGTGGTATAACCATGGAATTCAACCTAGATAAATTCCTCATGAGTTTAATGCAAATACTTGTTTTCCATAGTTGATGGTTGATTTAATAATTTGCCTTTGTGTTTGAAATGTACTTCAGCATCTGGGGATTTATTTTAGAAGAGACCTAAATTAATGATGCTTAGTAACCTACAGATGTCTACAATAGGAGATGACAAGATTCTGGAGATGAAGAATGACTTAAAGGTGAACGCCACAAAAATATTAAATTACCCTGCTTCCACAACCTTCTGAGGCAGAGTTCCGAAGTTGCATAACCCTCTCAGAGAAAATAATTCTCCTAATCTCTGTCCTAAATAAGTGGCCCCTATTTTAAAGGAGCTCTCCCTAGTACTGGACTCATCCCCAGGTAGAAACATGCTTCACACTTCCACCTTGTTAAAACTGTTCAGAATCTTACTTGTTTCAATTAAGTCATCCCTCATTCTCTGACCTAAAGTGGAAACAAACCTAATCTATCCAACCTGAGAAGACAGCCAAATCATTCCAGGTATCAATCTGATAAATCTCATGTAAACTACTTCCAATGTATTTACATCCTTCCTTAAATAAGGAGGCCAAAACTGCACACAGTACTTAATGTCATGAGTGTCCTGTATGATTCAAACATTACATCCTTACTTTTGTGTTCAGATTGTCTCTTAATAAAGGAAGGTATTTCATTAGCCTCCTTAACAACTTGCTGTAGCTTCATGCTAACTTATTGTGTCTCACATTTCAGAGATCTATCTGCATCTCGGAAATCTGGCATCCTTCTCCATTTAAGTAATGCTCTGCTTTTTAATTCTTCCTGCCGAGTGAACAATTTCAGATTTTCCTTCATTATTTTCCACTTAATCAACCTATCAATATCCATCTGAATCCTCTTTATGTCTTCTTCACAAAATACTTTTCTACCTATTCTTTCTGTCTGCAAATATAGCTACTGTGTCTTCACTTCCATCACAGACAAAACCTATCCTGTCCAACCTTTCCTTATAAGACAACCCACTCAGTCTAGAAAGCCTTTTCTGAACAACCTCCAACAAGTTTACATCCTTCCTTAAACAGAATAGAATACAAATTTATTGTTAAGTATAATTTCACAAGAAAAATACAGTGAAAGGTTTATAACTCGCCCCACCACAGTATCTACATCAATGATAGGAGTCATACATAAGAATGAAAAAAAAGGTTAAATTAAGACAAAGTTAATCACTTCAGTTGACAGCGCCTGGACTTGTGGACATCTGATGTAAGTAATGATGAAATATCCTGAAGATGCAGCCTTGATGAGATTGCTATGCCAGCCTGCTGAAATACTGGGCTAGAACCTTTTGCCAAAGAAAACCGCCTTGCCAGGTTGAGACCACCACTCCTGGACAAGACCACCTGCGAGGCCAATGCTGACGATGAAGAAGACCTCCAAATGGGAACAAGACCTCCATGCTGGGACAGGATTGTCTCACCAGGAAACCACCAATTCGAGCCCAGACTGGCTTTCTCTTCCTTCAGGCACCTGGGCTGAGTTCTGGACCTGGAGCCTCGGCCTAACCTGTAAGTCCAAGGTGGCAGAGTCAGCCTGGGACCTGTTCGTTGCTCACCGGGAGAACCTGGGTGGGGGTGGAGCCATGTGCAGCTCGTCCGGGGGTTTCTGCTGCTGCTTCGGAGGCCACCTCCTTCACCTGCCACTCTTCAGGCTTTAATGAAATTTAAGATTAAAAAAAGGAAAAATAGCAAAAGCAAAAATAAATAATGAAAAAGAAAGCTTGAGCTCAGCCCCCTATTCTGCCACCATCTTGAAAGATAATAAAGTAATAAATTATTAATATATGCACGGCACTCCAGATGCAATCTCAACCCTGTATAAGTGAAACATAACCTATCTATTTTTGTAATCAGTTGTGATAAGTGATAGGACTCTATTTGCTTTTTGAATTACTTGGTGGACTGTGATGTTTTTGCAATTCATGCACAAGAATACCCAGATCCCTCTGCATCTCAGAACTATATCATTTCTCACTATTCATCCAGCCAATCTGAACACTTTCACATTTTCTCACATTATACTCTATTTGCCATATTTTTGCCCACTCACTTAACCTTCTCTGCTTTTTTGTAACCTCTTTGTGTCCTTTTCAGAAGGTACATTCCTAACTATCTTTGTGTCATCAGCAAATTTGGCAAACCTATCTTCCATTACTTCATCTAAGTAACTTTAATAAATGGTAAACAATTGAAGTCCCAGGACTAATCATTGAGGCACATCAAGTTGTTACATCTTGGACTCCTAACCTATTCCATGTTAGCCAACCAGTCTTCTAACAATATCAATATGAGACCTCCTACACCATGAGCTTATATTTTCCACAACAACCTCTGATGTAGTGCCTTAGCAAAATGGTTTCTGGAAATATAAACACAGTTCATCTACCAGTTTCCCTTTATCCACAACAAATGTTAACTCCTTGAAGACTTCCGATATTATTGGTCAAACAAAATCATGTTTACTGTGCCTGATTTCCTTGAACTTAGCCAGTTTCCATATTGTAACTTCTTTAATAATAGCACCTAATATTTTCCATCTGACAGATTTTAAGCTAACTGGCCTATAATTTTCTGCTTTTCATCTCCAGCTTTGAATAAAGGAATTACATTTGGTATTGACTAATTTAATGGGACCAACTTGAATCAAGGGAGTTGAAACCAGTGCATAAACTATCTTACTAGCCACTTCCTCTAAGATCCTAGGATGAAATCTATCAGGGCCTGGGCATTTGTCTGCCTGCAGTTCCAACAATTTACTCAGTATTTCTCTGGTGATTGTGATTTTTCTAAGTGCCTCCCTCTCTTTCATTTTCTGATTTATCACAGTTTCTGGGATATGACCTACATTACCGTACAGAAAGATGTGGAAACTAGGTAACTCAGGAAAATAAACAGTGATGTCTTGAAGAGAGTCCACATCACAGAAGAGAAGTTATCTGAAGTCCCCGGGACCTGATCAAGTGTATTCCAGAACACTTTGGGAAGCTAAGGATGAAATTGTGGGGCTCCTAGTGCAAATACTTATATCATTGATAGCAATGGGTTAGGTGCCGGAAGACTGGAGGGTGGCTAATGTTGTGCCATTATTTAAGAAAGGCTGCAAGGAAATGCCGGGGAACTACAAACCGGTGGGTAAGTTGTTGGAGCGGATTCTGAGAAACAGGATCTCATGCATTTGGAAAGGCAGGAACTAATCAGGGATAGTTAGCATTGCTTTGAGTGTGGGAAATCATGTCTCACAAACTGGTTTCAGATTTTTGAAGAGGTGACTAAGAAGCTAGTTGAAGGCAAAACAGAAGATGTCTACATGGACAAGAAACAGAGATTGTGGGAAAAAACTCAGCAGGTCTGGCAGCATCTGTGGATAGAAATCAGATTTAACATTTTGGGTCCAGTGACCGTTCTTCAGTTCTTTCGGTTGTCTACATGGTCTTTAGCAAGGCCTTCAACAAGGTTCCAAATGGTAGCCTAGTAAGTTTGACGGTCAGAGACAGAGGGTGGTGCAAGAGAGTTGTTTTTCAGAATGGAGGACTGTGACCAGTGGTGTGCCACTATGCTGGTTCCACTGTTGTCCATAATGTACATAAACAATTTGGATGAGAATAAAGGAGGCATGGTTAGTAAGTTTGCAGATGATATCAAAATTGGTGTTATAGTGGACAGTGAAGAAGATTATCTAAAAATACAATGGAATCTTGAACAACTGTGCCAGTGGGCCAAGGAATGGCAGATATTTAGTTCAGAGAAATGTGCGATGTGGCATTTTGGTGAGACAAAGCAGAGCATGGCCTACACAATGGTACGGCCCTGGGAAGTGTTGTTAAACAGAGACCTAAGGATGCAGCTGTATAATTCCTTGAAAGTGGGGTCACAGGTAGTCAGGGTGGTGAAAAAGGAGTTTAGCATGTTTGGCTTCATCGGTCAGAGCATTGTGTACAGGAGTTGTGACATCATGTTACAATTATACAAGACACTGATACGGCCACATTTGGAGTATTACGTACAATTCTAGTTGCCTTGCTGTTGGAAGGATGTTATTAAACTGGAAAGGGTGCAAAAATGACTTACAAACATGTTAGCGAGACTGGAAGGTTTGAATTACAAGGAGAGATCGGATAGGCTAGGGGTTTTCTCCCTGAAATAACTCCACTAATAGACCCTGTATTTACATGTCCATAATATTTGTCACTGATCCTGTTTCCTCAGAGTGAGCAGAACCTCTCACACTCCTGTTTATCTTTGTCAGCCACGGGTCCCTGATTGGACCAGGTTAACAGTCTCAATCCTGGAACTTATATTCTACAAGGTCCACCTGGCTGACCTCGTTAAAGTCACTACAAATACTACCTTTAACATATCCAGTTAAGCACAGATGGTAGGTCTGTCCCTTTTAAATTTTTCTTACTCATTGGGATGTATCTATTCTGTGTGGTCCAAAATGTCCCCTTAGATATCTGCCTCTGCCTCTCTATCCTTTAACATAATTTACCAACTCATTTTAGCCAGATCCGTTTTCAGTCCTTCATAAGTGCCGTTATTTAAAATTTTAAAGTAGTCTTGGACCCACTCTCCTCTCCCTCAAATTGAATGTAAAATTCTTGCATATTATGGTTGTTGCATCCCTTTAGACTTTATTAGATGATAGCCTGAGAAGGGAACAGGTGCCACCCTATTGACCCACCCTTGTATTAGAATTAGAATCCCTACAGTGTGGAAACAGGCCCTTCGGCCCAACAAGTCCACACCGACCCTACTAAGAGTAATCCACCCCTACCCTATATTTACCCCTGACTAATAACCTACACTATGGGCAATTTGGCATGGCCAATTCATCTGACCTGCACATCTTTGGATTGTGGGAGGAAACCAGAACACCCAGAAGAAACCCACACAGCGGGGAGAATGTGCAAACTCCACACACAGTCGCCCGAGGCTGGAATCGAACCCAGGTCCCCGGCGCTGTAAGGCTGCAATGCTAACCATCATATTTGTGGATAAGCATACACTACTAGAACAACAACTGTAATCACTAAATTAATTCCTAGGAAAGCATTCCTTTACAGCAGCATTTGTAGCATGAAAGGGGAATTCAGCAACATGTCAGAAAATGGAGGACACAACCAATTGATGAGACTGTCTATGCAACAACACCAAAGAAGAAATATAAATAAGAGAAATGAGAATAGAAATGCTAATATTTTGAGAAACAAAAAGAATTTAGGATTTACAATAGGAAGATGAATCCCAGAAGTGTTCAGTGTATTTTGAGTGCAATTAAACCTTTTATTACACCAAGACCCGTCCCAGATGTGAAAGTAGTATTTGAAACTAAACATGAAGTGGAAGATTCAGAGATATACAGACCCTTCGGTCCAACTCATCCATGCCGACCAGATATCCTAAATTAATCTAGTCCCATTTACCAGCATTTGCCCCATATCTTTCTAAACCATATTCATATACCCATCCAGATGCCTTTTAAATGTTGTAATTGTACCAGCCTCCACCACTTCCTTTCACAGCTCATGCCAAACAAGCACCACCCTGGGAAAAGACCATGTCTACTTACTGTATCCACGTTCCTTATGATTTTATAAGGTCACCCCTCAGCCTCTGATGCTCCGGGGAAAAAAGCCACAGACTATTCAGCCTCTTCCTATAGGTCAAACCCTCCAACCCTGGCAACATCCTTGTAAATTTTTTCTCAACCCTTTCAGGTTTCACAACATCTTTCCTGTGGACATACTCAATGCACTGACCAATAAAGGAAAGCATACCAAGCGCCTTCTTCACTATCCTAACTACCTGTGACTCCACTTTCGAGGAACTTATGAACCTGCACTCGAAGATCTCTTTGTTCAGCAACACTCACCAGGACCTTACCATTAAGAACATAGAACAGTACAGCACAGTACAGGCCCATCGGCCCTCGATGTTGCACCAACCTTTTATCCTACTCTTAAGATCAGGCTAACCTACATACCCTACATTTTACTCACATGCATGTGCCTATACAAGAGTCGCTTAAATGTCCCTAATGTATTTGACTTTACTACCACTTCTGGCAGTGCATTCCACGCATGCAACACTCTGTAAAGAACCTACCTCTGACATCTCCCCTAAATCTTCCTCCAATCACCTTAAAATTATGCCTCCTCAATCTACCTTGGGAAAAAGTCTCTGTTCACTCTGTCTATGCTTCTCATCATCTTGTACATCTCTATCAAGGCATCTCTTATCCTTCTTCATTCCAATGAGAAAAGCCTTTCTTATAAGACATTTGAGGTAATGGTAAGATTCTTGGTAATGTAGATAAGACCATAAGACATAGGAGCGGAAGTAAGGCCATTCGGCCCATCGAGTCCACTCCGCCATTCAATCATGGCTGATGGGCATTTCAACTCCACTTACCCGCATTCTCCTTGGAGCCCTTAATTCCTTGTGACATCAAGAATTTATCAATCTCTGCCTTGAAGACATTTAGCGTCCCAGCCTCCACTGCACTCTGCGGCAATGAATTCCACAGGCCCACCACCCGCTGGCTGAAGAAATGTCTCCGCATTTCTGTTCTGAATTTACCCCCTCTAATTCTAAGGCAGTGTCCACGAGTGGCCAACTAACAAAAAACAAAGTTGCAATAAAGGAATCATTTTCATGTTGACAAACCATGAGGTAGCAGAGGGATCAATCCTCGGGGCTGAACTTTTTCTATCTAATTTAATGACGTGGATGAGGGGCTCAAGCAAAAATTGCTGTTAAGAGAAAGATGGGAATAAAATTGACAGCTATTGTTTTTGAGAAAATGTATGGCTATTCATTTTAATAAGAAGAACCGAAAACCAAAATATTATCTGAATGGAAAGAGACTGCAGAATGTTGTGGTGATAGATGAATCTGGGTGAGCTTGTGCAAGAATCACAAAGTTAACATGCAATTATACTAAGTAACTAGGAAAGTAAATGGAAAGTTGGCCTCTATTGTCAAAGGGTTGAAGTATAATTTATGGAAGTCTTGCTGCAATTTTACAAGACATTGTTGGGACAACACCTAAAATATTGCATATTATTTTGGTTTCGTTTGGGAGGAATAATCTTCTATTGGAGGCAGTTTAAAGAAAATTTTCGAGATTGATTCCTGAGATGATTGGTTGTTTTATGAGGAAAGATTAAACCATGAAACCTAAAGTCTCAGTTTAAAAAAGTGGGAGATGATCTTACTGATGCATACAGTTCAATGGACTTGACATGGTAAATGTTGAATGTTTCACCTCATGTGGAAATCCAGGACTAGAGGACATACTTTCAGAGTAAGGTCCGTGTGATGTTTATGCTCAACTCAAGTCGCAATCACCTTTCTTAATCTAAGTCTATCATTGTAGTTGTCTATCCCCTTACCCCTCAAATGCACCCAGGGATAATGAGTTCCACATTTAATTTCTTGTTGGGTTTATACACTAGAAATATTAAATTGTAAGTCAATTGTTATTCAAATTACAGGTATGCCCTTTTTTTAACCTTTACATTTGCACTGAGTCTTACTTTCAGTTTCTTTATCCTGCTGTGTAACTAATCTGAATTCCTTCCTGTGGTCTGGATTTTCAGAGTCTTGGCAACTCCGTGGGCCTTTAAAATGACAGGCACAATCCGTGTTCAGAATCCCATTCCAGTTTCTGACACCTTTCATTTTCACTGATAAGGGGCAAACGGGGCACAGCGTGACTCTGACATGCAGGAAACCCAAACTTAGCAAGACCACTCGAATACTTGTCTGCCATTTTCACAGTACCAAGTGCCTTAACCTGCATTGTGAGAGTTACGATGACTTTTGTCATCACAAATGCACTTAAATGATGGTTAAGGAACTGTCAAACTCTTTGCCCTTTTAAAAGTTAAAAATTTAGCCCAGCTGTGCCAGTGAGAGGTAAAAATACTTGTGAAGCTATTTAAGATTAGATTCCCTACAGTGTGGAAACAGGCCCTTCGACCCAACAAGTCCACACTGACCCTCCGATGAGTAAAACACCCAGACTCATTTCCCACTGAGTAATGCACCTGACACAATGGGCAATTTAATATGGCCATTTCACCTACTCTGCACATCTTTGGAATGTGGGAGGAAACCAAAGCACCCAGAGGAAATCCACACAGACATGGGGAGGACGTGCAAACTCCACACAAGACAGTCGCCCGAGGCTGGAATCGAACCTGGGTCCCTGACGCTGTGAGGCAGCAGTGCAAACCACTGAGCAACTGTGCCAATCTGATAGATTTAATTCCCTTATCCTTTCAATTTAAAAAAAGACTGTTATTGAGAGTTAAAAAAACATTGGTCTAACATGTACAATAACTGTTTGTTGACATTACCCCAGTGCTATCAATATGTCATTTTTAATGCTTGGCTGCTTTGCATAACCTGTCATTATTTCAGTAGAGGGTTGTAAGTTTACAGCTCAAAGAGGTTAGTACAGGACTAGCTGTCTTTAATGCAGGATTTTGAATATGGTAGATTTTATATGCAATTATTTGAGCAAATTCAAATGTTTTGGATGCATTTCATGGTTTGGAGTTTTCTTTTATATTGTTCATTTCATTTTATCGCAATCTGAGGTCTGCCCATGGTAGATATTGAATGAGTTTGCCTTTACAATGGCATGAGTTGGTGTAAATGGAGGACTGATGCATTGTATGGAGTAACTGTTAGAAAGCCTAAAATGTAACAATAATTGGAACAAACTGTAAAAAGCTGAGCTCAGCACTTGGCAACCATGTAGCCAACTCCACACTGCATCTGAGAGCAGGTCGTCTGACTACATCCAACAGGGAATTTCCCATCTCGAACCTCGCAACTTACAAACAAAATTTCAAATCCATATGGGATGAAATTGACAGAGAGTGATGTGGTGATGGAGACCTCGCAGTAAAAAAATTAGATGTATTAAAAGTTTTTAAATGCCTGAAGAGTTCTTCAGTGCAATGTAAGAACAATGGCTGTATTGTGAGTTATTGCTTCATTGTTCAGAGCACGTCAAACGTTGAAGACTAACAGAAACATTGCCGCAGTTACCAGAGATCTGTAGAACTGCTTTCTCATCAGAGAGACAGATAACTGGTGGCAGTTTACCAAGCATCAAACAAGGTGAAAACTTGAGAAGGAGATTCCTTCATGTTCACTTCATCTGGTGCAACAGTTGACGTTAAGCAAATACTTCAAAAAAAGGAAATGTGCATATTGGAGGAGGGATGCAGGAAACATATCAAAGAAAAATTCCACATGTAAAGGGGTGGGTTGAGAAGGCTGAAAGGAACCAAGTTTTAGTGTCTTAAGAAATATTAAGGGCAATCTTGTTGAAAGATATAAAATACTAAATTGTTAAAAAGCCTTCACAGCAGTACCAGAGGACCTTAATTAGTGAATAATTAATTTAAGCAGGTATTGAAATATTGTTTCCTTAAAAGTATATGTAATATACTATCACAAGAAATATTAGAAATAATGTCATGAAAAGTGTTCGGAATGCTAGCTGCAGGATTTGGATTAGTGGGAGGGACGTAAGGTTGTTGGGGGCAAGCAGCCTTTCATTGACCTTTAATATTCTTGTCTTCTAGTAAAACTCTTTATTTGGCATCCTTTGTTCCAGGACGTAGTGGTGCCTCTAACAACTGGGCCAAGGGTCACTACACTGAAGGAGCTGAACTGGCCGACTCTGTCATGGATGTGGTGAGGAAGGAGGCTGAGGGATGTGATTGCCTCCAGGGATTCCAGCTTATCCATTCACTGGGTGGTGGTACTGGTGCTGGCATGGGCACTCTTGTCCTCAACAAGATCCGTGAAGAATACCCTGACAGAATGATGCTCTCTTTCAGTATTATTCCTTCACCCAAAGTATCAGACACTGTGGTAGAGCCCTATAATGCAACTCTATCTATTCACCACCTCATAGAGAATACAGACGAGACCTTCTGTATTGATAATGAGGCTCTGCATGACATCTGTTTCCGAACCCTCAAACTCACATCTCCCACTTATGGTGACCTGAATCATCTAATATCAGCCACCATGAGTGGTGTAACAACGTGTCTGCGTTTCCCTGGTCAGCTCAACGCTGACCTGCGTAAACTAGCAGTGAACATGGTCCCCTTTCCACGCCTACATTTTTTTGTGCCTGGCTTTGCTCCTCTGACTAGTCGTGGTACCCAGCCATACCGTGCCCTGACAGTACCTGAGCTTACCAAGCAAATGTTTGATGCCAAGAACATGATGGCAGCCTGTGATCCTCGACACGGCCGCTACCTGACCGTTGCTGCTGTTTTCCGGGGTCGCATGTCCATGAAAGAGGTGGATGAACAGGTGTTGAACATCCAGAACAAAAACAGTCCTTATTTTGTAGAGTGGATCCCCAACAATGTCAAGACGGCTGTCTGTGACATCCCACCCCGAGGCCTCAGAATGGCAGCCACCTTCATTGGCAACACGACGGCCATCCAGGAGCTGTTCAAGCGCATTGGTGAGCAGTTTTCTGCCATGTTCCGGAGGAAGGCTTTCTTGCATTGGTACACCGGTGAGGGCATGGATGAAGTGGAATTTACAGAGGCTGAGGCTGACATGCTGGATTTGATAGCTGAGTACCAGTACTATCAGGAAGTTCAAGTGAATGAGGGGGCTCAGTATTATGTAGATGAGGTTGATGATGATGATGAAGAATCCTGAACACCTTTATTTTGAGCTCTTGATTCTTTACAGGTCTCTCCAAATAGGTCCTCTCTCTCCTGCACTGTTCACACAATCTCATCTTGATAGTGAATGGACTAATTAAAATCATCTGACAGTATTTGGAGTATTGACTGGTTGAAGAGTTAAAACAATGTGTGCAGTTGAAGTATATTAACTGTGCAGCCGGGAGAACCCCTGTGATCCATGTTGGCCAGCTATCCCATAGCACTTCCTTAATGTAATTCCAGAATCCTTGAAACCCAAGTAATGCAATGGCAAAGGATACTTTGTATCATGATGCAAGATTCTCGTTGGAAGAAGAAGCAGGACAGGTTGCCGTGCTCCTCAGACCTGCCCCACCATTCATTAAAATCATAGCTGATCTGCTCACTCCTGCAACCTTTTATATCCTTGCTTATAAAGAATCAATCCATTACTGCCTTAAAAATTTTCAAAAACTGTTCCCACCACCTTTTGAGAAATAGAGTTCCAAAGAGCCAAGAGTCAAGAGAAAAAAATTCTTCTCATCTTGGACTTTAATGGGTGACTCCTTATTTTGAAACAGATGCCCCTAGTTTTAGACTCTCCCACAAGAGGAAAAGCACATTTTCATGTACACCTTGTTAAGACCATTTACGATCACATATTTCAGTTAAGTTGCCTCATACTCTTCTAAAGAGAGAAAGTGAGGGCTGTAGATGCTGGAGATCAGAGCTGAAAATGTGTTGCTGGAAAAGCGCAGGTCAGGCAGCATCCAAGGAACAGGAGAATCGACGTTTCGGGCATAAGTTTCCTGAAGAAGGGCTTATGCCTGAAACGTCGATTCTCCTGTTCCTTGGATGCTGCCTGACTGCTGCGCTTTTCCAGCAACACATTTTCAGCTCATATTCTTCTAAACTCCAGCAGATATAACCTAACGTGTCAAACACTTCCTCATAAGACAATACAGGTATTACTCTAGTAAACGTACTGTGAACTGCTGTTAATGAACTCACACCATAAAGTGTTTAATACAGTACACAGTGCTCCAGACATGGTCTCACCAATGCCTGTATAATCTTCCCATTTCTGTAGCAAGCACAACCTTCCTGCTTTTATATTCAGTTGCCCCCATGATAAATAATAACATTCTATTAGCTTTCCTAATTACTTTCTGTACCTGAAACTGATCTTTTGCAGTTTACTCACTAGGACACCCAGATCTCTCTGCATCTCAGAGTTCTGCAATCTCTCACCATTCTTCCAGCCAAGATGGACAGTTGCACATTTTCCACAAGATACTCCTCCATCTTTGCCAACTCATTTATGTTACGAATTTGGAGTTGTGTATTGTACCTTTAAGAGAGAGTGAAGCCTGATTTGGAAGTGAGAGTTTGTAGGCACCTGTCATGTGACTGTCTAGCAGTCTCAGAGTGTACTGGAAAATTGAAAATATGTAACATTTGGCTGCGAAAAGAATAACTGAGTTTTAGTTGCTATGTTCACAACAGTTTGAATTTAACTAATCAGTTTAAATTATGCCCCAGGATACTAAAACCCAATCAAATTTGAATTTTACTATTTTGACAACGTCAAACCAATGAGATGATCTGATGTTTGGGGTATAAAAAAAGCAGACGTTTTGAAAGTTAGTGAGAGAGTAAACTACCATCTATATAGAGAGACTGCCATTCAAAACACTCTCTTTCAAAGGTACCTTTTCATAAGAAACATCTTTGCAGCAAAAGACCAAAGATGACCCAGGGAGATCTTCAGCCAGAGGAAGACAAATGCTGATGACTGTCTGGTTTTGAAAATTAAGTTGATGGAACTTTAATAGGGGCTTTTATTGGATCTGTATACTGTTATAGAGTTGGAGGTAGAATACAGACCTTTAAGAGAAATGAGGCTTAGAGTTGTGAATAGTTGTTGTTTAATGTTCACTGTTAGAGTTAAATTTTCTTTAAATAGTGGAGTTTGGGAATTCTCTGTCACTCATATTTTAATAGATTATGAGGCAATGTGAGCTTTTCTGCGTGTTTGGATTAATTAACAGAGGGGTTCACCATTGTGTCGTAACAGTTTAGGGACTTGGGTCCATTATTTGGACAGGTTTAGACAGATCCAATCTGAGATTTGGACAGATTTAAACAGATTTGGGGTACAAAAGATCCCAGCAGATTTAAAAACTTGCTGGTTAGTGTCCTAGATCATCAAATAAGACGTAGGTGAGACAATTTGTTTAATTTTGGTTATTTGTGATAGATTAAATTAAAATTGCTAAAGGTTCTGGGGTTTGAAGATGATTCTCAAATTTGCTAAGAAAGTTTAGAAGGACAGAAAAAGACCATGTTTTACAATTAGCAAAGAGGTTTAGAATTGAGTTTAACCAAGAACAAAAGTAAAACTAAAATTGTTGCGGAGTTAGTCACGAACTTAGGTTTGTCAGAGAAATAGACAAGTGCAGTAGAGTTTAAACTTAAATTACAATTGAGGAAAATGGAGTTAGAAGATAAACAAAATGAGAGGGAGGAAAACGAAAGAGAGAGAAGATTCTTAGTTGAGCAAAGAGAGAGAGAAGAAAGGGAGAGAGAAAAGAAAGAGAAAAGGATTTGAACTTCAGAAGTTGTGACTTAGCCAGGGAAGTCAAGTTAACGGGATGGAGATGGAGAGAGAAGGTAGTGAAGTTCACAAGTATGTTAAAACACCTGCATTTTGATGAGAAAGATGTCGAAGGCTTCTTTATTTCATTTGAAAAATTGGCAAGGCAGATGGAGTCGTCAGAGAACTTGTGGGTAATGCTAACTCAGACTAATCTGATAGGACGAGCTAATGAAGTATTTGCAGCGCTGTCAGATGAGTGGTCAAGAGATTATTAAGAGTCAAACAGACTGTTTTGAGTGCTAATGAAGTGGTACCAGAAGTGGATAGACAGTGGTTCAGAAACATTGAGGAGGAACCAGGTCAGACTTATGTTGAGTTCAAAAGAATTAAACATAGTCATTTTGATAGATGGGTGCAGGTCTTTAAAAATAGATAAGACCTATGAGGCTCTAAGAGAAATTATTCTGCTGGAGGATTTAAAGCTCACTTCCAGAGATGATCAGAATACACATGGATGTACAGAAAGTTCAAGAAGTGAGAAGAGCAGCAGAGATGACAGATGCATAGACATTGGTGCATCAGGCAAAGTTGAGCTTCCAACAAGAATTTCAACCTGTGAAGGATAGAAATTGGGAGAAGGGGAGATCCTACACTACAAAATGAAGAATAGAGAACACTGGTAATTGTTTATCACAATTTAAAAAAGAAGTCCTAGAGGGTGAAAAGGAGGTGAAAGGCCTCAGGTGTTTCCACTGTGGTAAAGTGGGACACGTAAAGTCACAGTGCTGGTTGTTAAAGAAAGACACTGTGGGAAAAGATGTGGGAAAAGAAGCTAAGACAGTGGCATTAGTGAAAATAATGAAGGAAACCCCAAGAAAAGTCAAGCTGCAGGAGAATGCACAGCCTAGGCAAGGGCTGGGTATGGAGTTAATGCGTGATCTTTATAAAGAATTTGCATCTGTGGGTAAAGTTTACTCGGAAAGAACTGAGGGAGAAGGGAAAGAAGTTATAATTTTGAGAGATACAGGATCTAACTAGTCTCTAATAGTAAGAGTTGAACATATTTTCACTCTTTCTAACCTGTTACCTGAGAGAGTGGTAACTTGTGGGATAGATGGACAGAAATTTAACACTCCCCTGTATAAGATCAGGTCGGAGTACCAATTCAAGACTGGGGAAGTAACAGTGGGAGTGATTGACAGAATGTGAGTTCCAAGAATACAGTTTCTTCTTGGGAAATATTTAACAGGATCCAAGGTGGGGGTGACACTCTTTGTTGTGGACAAGCCCAAGGAAGACCAGGGAACTAAGGAGTTAAAAGAAAAATACCCTGGAATTACCCTGTTTAGTAACAAAATCCCACTATCATAAGTCACAGAACGAAGCAAAAACTGAGGAGAAAGATGGAGGAGTTGAGGTTCAATTAACGGACACTCTGTTTGACGTAATGGTGCAGGAAAGACCTGAACAGGCAGAGGGTCAGGCAGAAGTGTAATCCTGAAAGGCATTAGCAGATTTACAACAGAAAGATGAGACAATAAAATATCTATATGTTGATGCATACTCAGAAAAAGAGGCAGAGAATATTCCTGAGGGTTATTATCTTAAAGATAGAATCCTAAGATGAAAATGGAGACCACGGCAGGTTAGTGCAGAGGAAAAATGGGCAGAGGTGCACCAGATTGTGTTGCTGGTAGCATACAGACTGTAATGTTACGGGTAGCACATGAATTACCAATAGGAGGTCACCTAGGTGTGAGGAAGACTCAGACTAAGGTACAAAAACATTTCTGTTGGCCTGGAATGCACAAGGATTTGGTTAAATTTTGCTGTATATCATAACATGCCAAATGGTAGGTAAGCCCCAGGCAGTAATAAAACCAGCACAAATTCCTGCAAAGAATCTTTCATGCGGGTTATGATTGATTGTGTAGGTTCCCCTCCTGAGAACTAAAAGTGGGATCCAGTACTTGCTAACCATACTGGATGTGTCTACCAGATTTCTGGAGGCAATTCCATTACGAAGTATTAAGGCAAACAGGGTGGTAGAGGAGTTAGTAGCTTTCTTTCTGGGCTACCCAGAAAGATTCAATCAGACCAAGGGTCTAATTTTACAGCTAGGCTGTTTAAGGAAGTTATGGATAGCTTAGGAATACAGCACTTTAAATCAAGTGTGTATCATCCTGAATCCTAGGGAACTTTAAAAAGGTGGCATCAGACCCTGAAGACAATGTTAAGACGGTACTGTCAGGATTACCAGAATGACTGGAATGAAGATATCCCATTTGTATTGTTTGCCATTAGAGATGCCCCAAATGAATCTACTTAGTTTTGAGTTAACATTTGGTCATGAAGTGAGAGACCTGTTGAAATTAATTTCAGAAACATTGACAGGACCAAAGCCTGAGATCTCACACTTGGATTGTGTATCTGAGGTGAGAGAGAGATTAAATTGGGTAAGTGAGTTAGCTAAATAGCACCTGAAGAGGGCACATCATAGACTGAAGCAGATGGCAGATAAAAACTCTGAAATTCAGACGTTTTCCTATGGGGATGACATATTAGTATTGTTACCAGTGATTGGAGATCCCTTCAAAGCCAGGTTTAGTGGTCCCTATCAAATTGAGAAAACGTTGAGTCAGGTAAGCTATCCGGTAAAGATGCCGGATAGAAAATAAATCAGGCATGTCATGTGAATATGTTGAAACCTTATTATAATAGAGTGAAGGAACTGGAGAAACAGGTGTTAGTTTCTGCTCTGCGGAGTGAGGAATCAAATCCAGGTGTTGGAGTTTGACGTGCCTCAAATTACATTTGAGGAGTGGGATGGGTTAGTAAACTGTACGTCTCAAAAGCAAAGAATGCAGTTGAAAGGTTTGTTGCAGTAGTATGAGGACATATGCAGAAATAAGATGGGGAGGGCTAATGCGATTGTGCGTGAGGTAGAAGTAAGAAATGCTGTTCCAATAAACAACACCCCTACAGGTTCAATCCTTTAAATGCCACACAGGTCCAGAAGGAAGTGGATGTGATGCTCAACAAAGATATCATCGAACTGAGTCAGAATGAGTGGAGTTTTCCGATTATGTTAGTTCCCAAACCTGATGAGACTCAACAGTTTTGTGTGGACTATCAGAAGGTCAATACCATAACAAAATCAGACCCATACCCAGTCCCAAGATTGGAGGACTCTAGAGAGAAAGTTGGACTTACTGCATGGTTATTGGCAGGTATCTTTATCAGAGAAAATGAAAGAAATTTCTGCGTTTGTAACTCCAAATAGGCTATATCAATTCAGAGTGATGCCCTTTGGAACGAAGAATGTACCGGCCACATTCCAAAGACTCATGAACAGAGTTGTGGCTGGGTTAACAAACTCTGCAGTCTATCTGGATGATGTAGTGATCTTTAGTGAGTCATGGAAAGATCAGATGGTAGTTGGCAAAGCTCTTTGAATGATTAAGAGAGGCAAAACTGGGAATAAACTTAAGAAAGATAGAGTTCGCGAAGATGGAGGTGGCGTTCTTGGGATATAAAATTGGTCATGGAAGGTTGACCCCAAGGAATACAAGACGAAGGTCATCGAGGAATTTCCATGACCAACCTCTAAGGAAGAGGTGCTTCCATTCTTGGGACTAAGCAGTTTCGACCAGAAGTTTGTTCCAAATTTCAGCAGCATAGTGGTATCATTAATAGATTTGCTGAAGAAGAACACAAAATTTTTATGGACAGACAATGTCAGGAGGCATTTAACAATTTTAAAGTAGTATTAGCCACCACACCAGTTTTAGTTACTCCAAACATTTTGAAACCCTTCAAAGTTGCAATCGATGCTGGCGACATAGGAGTTGGAGCTTTACTGCCACAGGAAGATGATGATAGAATTGAACAGCGAGTTGGTTACTTTTCAAAGAAACTCAACACCCACCAGAGAAAATACTCTACCAGCAAAAAGGAATTATTGAGTTTGGTACTGGCCTTACAGCATTTTAATGTTTATGTGATGAACAATGTGTCGGAGACAGTTGTGTACATGGAACACAATCCTCTTACGTTCTTGGAACGATTTAAAGACAATATGAGACTATTTCATTGGAGTCATATGTTACCGATTTTTAATTTACAAATTGTGTATGTTGCATAAGAATGTGATAGCAGATGCGTTATCGTTGATTTAGTGGACAAAGTATAGATAAGGTTGAACAAATGCCGATGTTATGTATGTATTTCATTGTAATGGGGTTAAGAATTAGGGGAACAAAATGAAGCCATCTTTTCATTGTGATGGTTCATTTTTTTTTCTTAAGGGGATAGGTGTTGTATAGTTGAAGACATATACTGTACCTTTAAGAAAGAGTGAAGGCTGTTTTGGCAGAGAGAGTTTGCAGGCACTTGTCATGTGACTGCCTTCACAACAGGTAAAATTTAACCAATCAGTTTAAATTATGTCCCGGATACTAAAACCCAATCAAATTTGAATTTTACTGTTTTGACAACGTTGAACCAAATGAGACAATCCCATGTTTGTGGTTTTAAAGAAGCAGAAATTTTTGAAGTTAAACAGTAAATTGCCATCTAGAGCGAGAGACTGCCATTCAAAACATTCTTTATCAAAGGTACTTTTTCATAAGAAACATCTTTGCAGCAAAAGACTAAAGACCCAGAGAGATCTACATCCAGAAGAAGATAAATGCTGATGACGAAAGCCACTATTTGGTTTTGAAAACTAAGTTGATGTAACTTTAATATGGGCTTTTTATTGGATCTGTATACTGTTACAGAGTTGGAGGTAGAATACAGACCTTTAAGAGCAAGGAAGTTTAGAATTGTAAATAGTTGCTGTTTAATGTTCATATTTAGAGTTTAAAAAATTGATATTTTTCTTTAAGTAATGGAATTTGGGGAGTTCTCGGTTACTCATACTTTAATTGATTATGAGGTGAGGTGAGCTTTTCTAAGTGGAGAAAGTGAGGTCTGCAGATGCTGGAGATCAGAGCTGAAAATGTGTTGCTGGAAAAGCGCAGCAGGTCAGGCAGCATCCAAGGAACAGGGGAATTCACGTTTCTCCTGTTCATAGAACATAGAACAATACAGCACAGAACAGGCCCTTCGGCCCACGATGTTGTGCCGAACTTCTAACCTAGATTAAGTACCCATCCATGTTCATCCACATGCTTGGTCACCTCCTCGAAGATGGTTCCTTGGATGCTGCCTGACCTGCTGCGTTTTTCCAGCAGAGCTTTTCTAAGTGTTTGGTTTAATTAACAGAGGGGTTCACCGCCGTGTCATAACAGTTAACCTATTTATATAACTTTACAGTTTCTTCATGTCTTCTTCACAACTTACATTCCTCTGCCACCATAGTTTCCTAGTCACCATAATTTCAGTACTTACAACTTATATAAATAAATTTGATGCAAGAAGTTGAGGTACCATCATTGATTAAAGTGGCTCATCACCTGTTACGTCTTGCGAGCCAAAAACAGATTCATTTATGCCTACTCTTTTCTGTTAGCCAGTCAAACGTCTATCCATGCCAATATGTTGCCTAGTATATTCTGCAGGAACATTTGTGACTTCTTATGAAATACCTGATCGAAATTTAATTACAGCACATCCACTGGTTCCCCTTTATCCACAGCACATGTTAGTTGCTCACATAATCCATAAATTAGTTAAACATAGCCTAATTTCACAAAACCATATGAACCTCTCCTAATTACCTTGGACTTAAAGTGTTCAACGAATTACATCTGCCCTATGACATATGTTAAGCTAGCTGGCCTGTACTTTGCTGTTTTATGTCTTTTTGATTAAAGGAGTTACATTCCCTACTTTTCAAATCAAGGGAATTTTGGAAAACTAAAACAATGCATAAACTATCTCACAACTTACTTAATACTGCAGGATGAAGTTACTGAGGACCCTGGGAATTGTCAGCCTACAACTCCAATTTTTTGGGTACTCCCTAGTGTTTGTAATTTTAAAAAAAATTTCCTTTCTTACTTCCATATCCTGAATTACGGCTAATTCTGGGATATTACTTGCATTTTCTATAGTGAAGATTGAAGCAAAATTTTATTCATCTTCCATCTCTTTATCTTTTATTATTAATTCTCCAATCACTTTCTATAGGTTGAATGTTTGTTTATTTTTAACCACTGCTGTGATGTGGTCACCATTGATTGCAAATTTCTCTGGCGAAAGTAGTGGTGAGCTTCCTTTTGGAACTGTTACAGTCATATAGGTTTACCACATAGAAATGGGTCCTTCGGCCTAACTTGTCCATGCCACCTAATTTTCATTGTTTATCTAGTCCTTTTTACCTGTGTTTGGTCCATATCCCTCCATACCTATTCCATTCACATACCTGTCCAAATTAGTGAGTTTTGAGAAGATTTGTAGCTCATGTTGAGGATCTGGATGTAGGCTTGTTTGCTGAGCTGGAAGATTCATTTTCAGACGTTCCATCACCATACTAGGTAACATCTTCAGTGAGCCTCTGAATGAAGTATTGGTGGTACAGCCAACTTTCTAATTATGTGTTTGTTTCCTTAGGTCGATGATGTCATTTCCTGTGGAGATATTATTTCCTATGGTGATGTTAGTTCCTGTTTTTTTTCCTCAGGGGTAGTAAATGGGATCCAAGTCAATGTGTTTGTTGATAGAGTTTCGGTTATGTGTTTGTTTCCTTAGGTCGATGATGTCATTTCCTGTGGAGATATTATTTCCTATGGTGATGTTAGTTCCTGTTTTTTTTCCTCGGGTAGTAAATGGGATCCAAATCAATGTGTTTGTTGATAGAGTTTCGGTTGGAATGCTATGCTTCTAGGAATTCCCGCGCATGTCTCTGTTTGGCTTGTCCTAGGATGGATGTGTTGTCCCAGTTGAAGTGGTGTCCTTCCTCATCTTTATGTAGGGATACTAGAGAGAGCGGGTCATGTCTTTTTGTGGCTAGTTGATGTTCGTATGTCTTGTGGCTTGTTTTCTGCCTGTTTCCAGTGTCCAAATACAGCAGCTAATGAACTTGAAAGACTCTATATAAGCAAGCAAAACTAATGTCATTTACAAAATACCTTGCAATAACTGTAACAAAAACTACATTGGACAAACAGGCAGAAAACTAGCCACCAGGATACATGAACATCACTAGTATCCTTACATACGAATGAGGAAGGACACCATTTTGACGGGGACAACACATCTATCCTAGGACAAGCCAGACAGAGATTTGCGCGAGAATTCCTAAAAGCATGGCATTTGAATTGGAACTCTATAAACAAACACATTGACTTGGATCCCATTTACCACCCCATGAGAAAAAGAACAGGAAGTAACATCACCATAGGAAATGATATCACCACAAATAAATGATTTGGATGTGAGCTTAAGAGGTATGATTAGTAAGTTTGCAGATGACACCAAAATTGGAGGTGTGGTAGACACAGAAGAAGGTTACCTTGGATTACAATGGGATCTTGATCAGATGGGCCAATGGGGGCTGAGAAGTGGCAAATGGAGTTTAATTTAGATAAATGTGAGGTACTGCATTTTGGGAAAGCAAATCTTAGCAGATCTTATACACTTAATGGTAAGGTCCTGGGGTGTTTCCCCTGGAGCATCGGAGGCTGAGGGGTGACCTCATAGAGGTTTATAAAATCATGAGGGGCATGGATAGGATAAATAGGACAAAACTATTTTCCCTGGGGTGGGGGAGTCCAAAACTAGAGGGCATAGTTTAGGGTGAGAAGGGAAAAGATATAAAAGAGACCTAAGGGGCAACGTTTTCACACAAGAGGGTGGTACGGGTATGGAATGAGCTGCCAGAGGAAGTGGTGGAGGCTGGTACAATTGCAACATTTAAAAGGCATCTGGATGGGTATATGAATAGGAAGGGTTTGGAGAGATATGGGCCAGGTGCTGGCAGGTGGGACTATATTGGGTTGGGATACCTGGTCGACATGGAAGAGTTGAACCGAAGGGTCAGTTTCTATGCTGTATATTTCTATGACTCTAAACGTCACAGACATGACTGCTGGATGACATACATTGGAACCTAAATATTGAAGAGTACACGATATTTAGGAAGGACAGAAACCTCAGGGGGTGGCTGTGTTAGTTAATGATGGGATTAGCATCCAATGGTGACCCCCGTTCAGGAAACTATGATGTGGAAGCTGTTGGGTAGAGATGATAAAGACATGAAGTTACACCAATACTGTATACATACTCCAGATATGGTCTCACCAGTGTCCTGTATAAATGAAGCATGATAGTCAATTTTGATTTTGTTAATAGAACAATGCAGCACAGTGCAGGCTCTTTGGCCCACAATGTTGTGCTGAGCATTTATCTTAATCTAAGATTAACCTAACCTACTCACCCCTCAATTTACTGCCATCCATGTGCTTGTCCAGCAGTTGCTTAATTGTCCCTAATATCTCTGACTCTACTACCAATGCTGGCAGTGCATTCCACACACCCACCACTCTCTGTGTAAAGAACCTACCTCTGACATCTCCCCTATACCTTCCTCCAGTCACCTTAAAGTCATGACCCTTCTGCCTAGCGAAATGTCTCTGGCTATCTACTCTCTCTATGACTCTCATTACCTTGTACACCTCTATCAAGTCACCTCTCTTCCTTCTCCTCTCCAGTGTGAAAGCCCAAGCTCACTCAAACTCTCTTCATAAGACAAGCCCGCCAATCCATGCAATATCCTGGTAAATCTCATCTGCACCTTCTAAAGCATCTACATCCTTCCTATAATGAGGCGACCAGAACTGGACACAATATTCCAAGTGTGGTCTAACCAGGGTTTTATACAGCTGCAGCAAAACCTCACAGCTCTTAAACTCAATCCCCCAGTCAATGAAAGCCAAAACTCCATTAGCCTTCTTAAAAACCCTATCAACTTTCGTGGCAACTTTGAGGGATCTTTGTATGTGGACCCCAAGATCCCACTGTCCCTCCACACTGCCAAGAATCCTGTCTTTAATCCTGTATTCAGCATTCAAATTCGACTTTCCAAAATGAATCACTTCACATTTGGCCAGGTTGAACTCCGTCTGCTACTTCTCAGACCAGTTCTGCATTCTATCAATGTCATGTTGTAGCCTGCAACAGCCCTCAACACTATCTACACCACCGACCTTTGTGTCATCACTAACCAACCTTCCACTTCATCCAAATCATTTATTAAAAACTACAAAGAGCAGAGGCCCAAGAGCAGATTCCTTAGAGACACCACTGGTCACTGACCTCCAGAGAATATTTTCCATCCAGTACCACTCGCTGTCGTCTTTTGGCCAGCCAAATTTCCCTGTATCCCATTCCTCCTAACTTTCTGAATGAGCGCACCATAGGGGAAACCTTATCAAATGCCTTACTGAAATCCATATATACCACATTCACTGCTCAGCCTTCGTCAACTTGACTCATCATGTCCTCAAAGAACTGAAGAAGGCTTGTGAGGCATGACCTGCCCCTCACAAAGCCATGCTAACTACTTTTAATCAAACAGTCATAAGTCCTATCTCAGAATCCTTTCCAGTACCTCGGTTACCACAGATGTAACACTGACTGGTCTGTAATTCCCAGGGATTTCGCTATTCCCTTTCTTGAACAGAGGAACAACATTCACCTCCTTCCACTCAGCTGGTACTACTCCTGTGGAGAGTGAGGATGCAAAGATCATAGCCAGAGACGCAGCAATCTCATTCCTCATACCCTTGGGTATATCTGGTCTGGCCCTGGAGACTTATCTATCTTGATGCTTCCCAGAATTTCCAGCACATCCACTTCCTTAATATCGATCTGTTCAAGCCTATTAGCCTGGTCCATGGTGTTCTCACTGTCAACAAGGTACATCTCTCTAATGAATACTGAAGCAAAAAACTCATTTAGGGTCTCCCCTGCTCTTCAGACTCCAGGCACAAGTTCCCTCCACAAGATCCCTGATCAGCCCTACCCTCTCTCTGATCATTCTCTTACTTCTCACATATGTGTAGAATGCCTTTGGATTTTCCCTAATCCTTCCCACCAAGGCTTTTTCGTGCCCCCTCCCAGCTCTCTTCAGTCAATGTTTGAGTTCTTTCCTACCCACCCTGTAATCCTCTAAAGCTGTAACTGATCCTTGCTTCTTCAGCCTTAAGTAAGCTTCCATCTTCCTTTTGATGAGAACCTCCTCTGCTCTTGTCATCCAAGCCTCCTTCACCTTACCATTCCTTTGCCTGTCTCAGTGGTACAAAGTTATCCAACACTCATAAGTGCTCCTTAAACAGCCTCCACATTTCTGATGTGTCTTTCCCGTAGAACAATTGTTCCCAATTTATACTTCACAGCTCCTGTCTCATGACAGTATTATTTCCCCTCCCCAATCGAAAACCTTCCCATACTGTCTGTTCCTATGGCTATGGTTAAGGTGAGGCAGTTGTGGTCACTGTCACTGAAATGCTCTCTCACCAAGCGATCTGACACCTGGCCTGGCTCGTTGCCTTGCACCAAATCCAGTATGGCCTCTACCCTAGTCAGCCTATCTACATATTGAGTCAGGAATCCTTCCTGGACACACCTGACAAAATCTGCTCCATCCAGACCATCTGCACTGAGGAGGTTCCAATCAATATTGGGGAAGTTGAAGTCACCCATAACAACTCTGTTACATCTGCACCTTTCCAAGATCTACTGTCCAATCTGTTCTTCCATCTCTCTGCTGCTATTGGAGGGGGGGGGGGGGGGGGGTCTATAGAAAACACCCAATAAAGTGACTGCTTCTTTCCTGTTAGTGATTTCCATCCATACTAACTCAGTAGACAAACACTCGTCAACAATCCTCTTTTCTGCAAATGCGCTCTCTAATTAACAATGCTACTCCCTGCCCCGCTCTTTTTAAAAGATCTAAACCCTGGAATACCCAGCAACCATTCCTGCCCCTGTGAAATCCATGTCTCCATTATGGTCACAACATCGTAGCTCCAAGTACTGATCCATGCTTTAAGTTCATGACTCTTATTCCTTGCATTGAATCAGACACACTTTAATCCAGCCCTTTGCCTTATTAACTGTGTTGATACATTCCATTTCTGTCCGTTCAACAACTACCCTCTGATCTGTAGCTCTGGTTCCCATCCCCTTGACAAACTAGTTTAAACTTCCTGAAGTTCACTAGCAAATCTCCCACCCAGGACATTGGTGCCCCTCCAGTTTAAGTGCAACTGGTCCTTCGTGTGCAGGTCCTTCTGAACTGCCATCTGTCCGCTCAATTACGTGCTTTTTGTTTAAATTTGATATCTTGAATTTATCATTTAATGCAGAGTTGGATTTCTTTCCTCTCCTCCCTCCCTCCCCCCCCTCCCCCTCCTTGGAGTGTTTCATTCTCACCAGAATGTGTCTATTCTCTGTATTTTGAAATATCCCTTTGATGCCTGCCATGGTTTTCTAATAATACATCCCAGTTCTTCTGTACATTGCTAAGTTTTTTAAAGGTCACACCATTTGACCAACCATTGGTTCCACTGTTGACAGGTTAGAGACAAGTTAACTGCACGCCGAGTGATAATTTGCCTGAAAAGTTTTCCCCCAATTTGCTGATCTTGCACCCTTGAACAAAACACACCAAACTCCCTCCCACAATCCACCACTGATGCTCAGTGGCAGCAATGCCTACCATCTACAAAGTTGAAACTTTATTGCTGGAACAGCACAGCAGGTCAGGCAGCATCCAGGGAACAGGAGATTCGACGTTTCGGGCACAGGCCCTTCTTCAGGAATGAGCAGAGAGTGTTCAGCACGAGAAGATAAAAGGTAGGGAGGAGGGACTTGGAGGAGGGGCGTTGGAAATGTGATAGGTGGAAAGAGGTCAAGGTGAAGGTGATAGGTCGGAGTAGGGTGGAGGCGGAGAGGACAAGAAGAAGACTGCAGGTCAGGAAGGCGGCCCGCCGCATCTGCTCCCAGGAGGACCAGTTCAAAATACGTACAACACAGATGGCCTCCTTCTTCAAGGACCGCAATTTCCCCCCCGACGTGGTCGACGGTGCCCTCCACCGCATCTCCTCCACTTCCCGCTCCTCCGCCCTTGAGCCCCAAATAAGAGTAACTTATTTGGCCAGGTCACAGTGAGGAAGAGAGTAATAATTTCTAAATCCAATCGACTGTGTGCATGTATGGGCCTGCGTGGAGTATGGCGAGTAAGATTGGGGAGTTACAGACCCGTATTACCAAGTGGAAATCTGGTGTTGTTGCTCTTACAGATGTGGCTCAAATGAGGACAGGACTGGGTGTTAAATATTCCTGGATACAAGGTGTTCAATAAAGATAGGAAAAGGGGAAGAAGGTGTGGGATTGGTTAAGATCGGTGCAGAACTGGAGAAAGAGGATGTCCCAGAGGGGTCAAGGGCAGAATGGATTTGGTTTGAGATAAGGAACAAAAA
>NC_057739.1:5225655-5308039 GCF_004010195.1 Chiloscyllium plagiosum
CGGGGGAGTCAGGTTTGTGGATTTTGGGCAGGAGGTAGAAACGGGCGGTGCGGGGTTGTGGGACTATGAGGTTGGAGGCGGTGGATGGGAGGTCCCCTGAGGTGATGAGGTTATGGATGGTCTGGGAGATGATGGTTTGGTGGTGGGGGGTGGGGTCATGGTCAAGGGGACGGTAGGAGGAGGTATCTGCGAGCTGGCGTTTGGCCTCAGCGGTGTAAAGGTCAAAACGCCAAACTACTACTGCGCCTCCCTTGTCAGCTGGTTTGATGGTGAGGTTGGGGTTGGAACGGAGGGAGTGGAGGGCTGCGCGTTCCGAGGGTGAGAGGTACCATCTACAAAATACACTGCACAAATTCACCAAGGCTCCTTAGACAGTAACCAAAAGAACTGCAGATGCTGGAAATCGGAAACTAAAACAGAAATTGTTGGATAACTCAGCTAGTCTGGCAGCATCTGTTCTGAAGAAGGATCACTGGAATCGAAATGTTAACTCTGCTTTCTCTCCACACTTGCTGCTAGACCTGCTGAGTTTTTCCAGCAATTTCTGTTCTTGATCCTAAGATAGCACCTTACAAATACATGATTACTTCCATCCAGAAAGACAAAAGCAGCAGATACGTGTGAACTCCCACAGTTGCAAGATCCCCTCCAAGCTAGTCACTGTCCTGACTTGGAAATGTTGTTCTTACAGTATCACTGGGTCAAAATCCTGTCCCTCTCTCCCCAGCAACATTGTGGGTCTGTTTACAACAAATGAACTACAGTGGTTCAAGGAAGCAGCTCGCTACCTTCTCAGGGCAATTAGGAATGGGCAATAAACGCTTGCACAGTGCTCAACCCCCGAATTAATATAACGATGGTTGATGGAAAAAAACTAAGGTCCAGTCACCAAAAGTCTAGTATGATGCACTGTACAATGTAATAGCCAGTGGGATGAAAGCATCCTGTTTCTATAGTGCCAGTTGAATGTGTGTCGTAGATGAAAAAAAAATGACATGTAACACAAGATATAAGCATATAGATGACCTAAAGATCATGAAACTGGGATTCGTTATTCCACCAGTATCTGGTCTTTACAAAAATGAAGGAAAATTATTGTTAAACTAGGAAAACAGTGTTTAGCCTACAGTTCAGATCCGATTGAGGAAAACCCTTCATTGTTATTCCTAAAGACACCCTTTTCTCCAGAGATGATACATTCAACTGCTTGAGCTCCTCTACGTATCCCCCTCTCCTGCTACTGAAAGCTCCATTACAGAATGAAGCTGTCATTTCAGAAACGTACTTAAAGGTTTTTTAAGTCACCTTATCATTAATTGTATTTATGAAAATACAATAAAACAAGTACAATTTGCCATAATCTAGCATCATTTTAATTACATAAGTTATAAAAATAAATAATTCGCACAAGATTAGGACAAATTATATTTTTTGTTCCCTCCGTGGCTTCTTGATTTCATAAATGGCTACAGGGTCAGCCTTGCTCCATAACCACCAAAGCTGTTTCTGAGACCAACACAAAGCAGGAAGCATGCTGAAGCAGCTCCTGTTGCCGCGGACCGGACCCAGAACACTGCCTCTGCCAAAGCCATCTCATCACCGCCACCAGAACCAAGAGGACTTGGGCTCCATCTCAACCTCTGAGGATAGAGGGACGTCCAAATTAACTCCTGAGGACTGAGACATTATTCAGACTCTGCCAAAACGCTAGAGGAAAAGTACTGACACCAATTCATCAACTGGGGCTCAAGCCATGACAGCCATTGCCATGAGGAATGGACTGGAATAGCTCCCTGAAACCTCTCTCCAGAAACGCGACCACAGAGGGAAGAAAAGGTGCATTTGGTTGAAAAGTAAATGAAGAAAATAAAACATAAGAAGGATGCGGATGGCCACAAGAGGGAGTGGACGGGCCTGGTGTTAGGTTCTTTTCCCAAGGTTTCACACACGAGATGCAATTCGCACACACCAAACTTCTGCAAATAGTTAAATTTATTAAAGCCTGTACAAGTTAGGTGACCCCTTTGACCCTCTTCGCAGGCATGCAAAATCGAGTCAAAAGAGGCCCTGAACAAAGAAAACACATCCACTTTACACAGGTAAGTTGGTAATGTTTACAGGTACTCTGGCCATTTCCCCCACATAACCACATGTTACCCCAGGTACAATGGTAGGATGAGGTTCATCCT
This sequence comes from Chiloscyllium plagiosum, assembly GCF_004010195.1. Classification (NCBI taxonomy): domain Eukaryota; kingdom Metazoa; phylum Chordata; class Chondrichthyes; order Orectolobiformes; family Hemiscylliidae; genus Chiloscyllium; species Chiloscyllium plagiosum. The sequence continues at coordinate 5,227,845 of NC_057739.1, forward strand.
CAGAGATAATGTAAATGCCAGAATCCTGGGGAATTGTTTTGAAAATGATTTCCTGACTCCGTGATTCCCCAAGACAATGTAGGTGTGATATGTTTTAGCTTCAGGGGATGGCTATAAAAGCATTTCTGAATGAGAGTTTAATTTGATAATAGCAGGAGAGTAGTAGTAAATGGCTGGCCAAATGAAGTGTGAGTCATCCACATTCCTGTATGAATGTCATCCCCACATTCTTCCAGAATGTTCAGCTTCTGGAGAAAGACAGTGCAGTTTAAACCTTTAATATTACATTAATGTCCGGAGTGATAGTACAATTTAATCTTTTAACACCACACTGAGAGTCCAAATACTTCCTACTCTACTTCCTCCACTATCTTGTAAACTCCTATCAGGGAGAAAGGATTTATAAAGTTGTGTTAATGGGGCTAAATGCAAAGAGTGTATATGAGAACAGTTGAATAGATGAAGGATTAAAAATCTTGCGTTATGGTGTGTACTTCACATCCATAAATCTTGCTTTTTGTTCACATTCTTTGTCAGTTACTTTTGTATCGACTAAAATCTCCTATTAATAGACATTATGACACGTTTAGGGGTGGCACAGTGGCTCAGTAGTTAGAACTGCAGCCTCACAGCGCCAGGGACCCGGGTTTGATTCCCGCCTCAGGTGACTGTCTGTGTGGAGTTTGTATATTCTTCCCGTGTCTGCGTGGGTTTCCTCCGGTGCTCCAGTTTCCTCCCACAATCAAAATATGTGCAGGTTAGGTGAATTGGCCATGCTAAATTGTCCATAGTGTTCAGGGTAAATGTAGGGGAATGGGTCTGGCTGGGTTACTCTTCGGAGGGTCAGTGTGGACTTGTTGGGCCGAAGGACCTATTTCCACACTGTAGGTAATCTAAAAAAGTCTAATTTGGTTGTGAGTTCAGTTTTCAGTGGAGATAAGTCCTGGAGTTCTTGTACAGCCTCTGTTGCCTCTCCATCTCCACCAAATAAATAATCTTCTTGAGCACCATTTTGGCACACAAACCAATTTTTTTTTTTAAAGTTCAATATTTGGTAGTAGTGAGTTTGATTGGTGCAAAGTAGGACATGGTATTTTGGATGGCCTCAGAATTACAAAGCTGCAAGTGGGAGGAATACATTGGAATTTCAAGTCAAGAGGTAACAAAGGAACAAATGAAGTTTTAGCATCAGATGACCTGAGACTCAAGGACAAAATTGGCTGATATTGAGGTAGAAATAGGTGGCCACTGTGATGGAGTTAATGTGGTCCTAGATGTAGCTTTTCCCATTCCTATTTTTGGTTCCATGTTTTCATGATATTGGCTATAAAATAACTGTTGACTAGAACACTGGAAGAACACAACTGTTCTCAGATAACATCTTGTGACTTTTTTTAACTCATCTGAGGGAAAATGGAATCTCTGTTTAATGCCTCATGTGGAAGATTGGTGAAACATTCTTTTCCTATGAGAGTCACTTTTTGCAATGATGTTTAATGAATTTTCAGGACATACAATGCAGTACATTGTGTTAGTATCTGGTAGACTATATTTTCTGAGCAGTTGCAAACTCGCATAGATTGCCACTCCATACTTCTTTTTAATGAAAGAAAGGAGTTCCACCTTTGTGAGAGGAGACTTCACTGTCAGAAATGCACAACTCTACTTCCATTCTCAAATGTATTCCATAGTACAAAACTGTCAGAGGAAGGGAAACCTTTTCACAACAGTGAGCTGCCGTATTTGGAAATTCAAAATGTTCAGACAGCCATTTTGAAAGATGCTGTTGAAGGCTAAGTACACATGATAAGTGTGATGTTAAGGTGCCAGGTAAATCTGGTGCCGGCTAGGTAGAGGGTAAGGTCAGGTATTTAGTATGCCAAGTGGGAAGAGGGTAGGGTGCTAAGTGATTGGGTGGCAAGGGGTCCAAGTAGGTGATGCTATCTTTAGGTTAGGTAGAGGTGGGTGGATGTAGGGATCGGTGTCGGGTCCATTGGTGGTGATAGGGTTGAGTTCAGGATCAGGTTGAATCTGGTGATGGGCATCTGTCTGGATTTGAGGTGTGAGGGGAAGATTCCAGGTGAAAGGGCCATTGATGTTGAGTCCAAGGGGTTTTGTTGGGTCCCATGTCAGGTGTATTGGGTCTGGTGGAAGTGGTCTGGGGTAGGTGTAGGGAGGTGGGTGTGTTAAGTATGAAATTTGTTACTTAAGAGTTAATAGATGTATTTAATGCTCTATAATACGTGAACAACTGTCTCGTCAGCATAAAGTCTGAACCCTGTTAGTTGAAGATAACAAGATAAAGGGTTGCTGGGATTGATTATTTACTTATACTGAAATACATTCAGAAGGGTCGCTGGACTGAAAATGTAAACTGCTTTCTCTTCGCTTGGCTGCCAGTTCTGAATTTCTCCAGCAATTTCTGTTTTTTTTTCAGATTTTCAGCATCTGCAGTACTTAGTTTTATTTTAGATTTTAACTACTGCTGCATCTCTTCCAGATACACCCACCTTGCAGAGGTTCTGCTCCTCTCATTGATGGGATTTCCACACTAATCTTTCTTTTTGTTTACCATCATTATTGCTGTTGTCACTCCTAGTGTTTGACAATATATTTGCCAAAAATTGCTTCCACAGCCACATCTCGTGCCTCAGTGACTGCCTCCAGCTCAGACTTATTCCACGTGGGTTCCAACTAAAGTTTCATTCTTTGTATTTCAAATCCGCCCAGGATTACAGACTGTTGTGTAATGATCCTCAGATAGCTGTTCTTCCCACATCCTGAGATCCACACTCAGTGCTAGATGCTGCCATATGCACACTCCTGACCCCTGCCTCCAGCAGCACTGCCTTACGCTATCTCAGAGCTGCCCTGCTCCCACAGTTCCACTTTATTTTCCAGCTTGTTTGACACCCTCACAAGAAACCTTTCCTCTTCCTTTCAGGCATTAAGGAACAGAAGCTTCAACAACTCAGAAGTACCCATGCCCCTCTGGAACCATCCTCCTTGCCCCTCTGTCTCCATCCCTTTTCCTAACCCCACCTCTTTAAAAAGAAAAGCAGATCATGGGGTGGCACAGTGCTTAACACTGCTCACAGCGCCAGAGACCCAGGTTTGATTCCATCCTTGCGTGACTGTCTATATGGAGTTTGCACCTCTCCCTGTGTCTCTGTGGGATGCTATGATTCACTGTTACAGTCAAGGCTAGACAGTAATTCAAACAAACTATAATACTGGGCCCTCTTGTGGTAGTGTTCTTACCCCTGACCAGGTAAGGTTCAAGTCCCACCTGTTCTAGAGCTCTGTAATTACACCTCTGAATTGGTTGATTAAAAAATTATTAATCTATTTTTCTAAAAATTCAATCAAGCAGACCCAGAGGGTTCTTGTGGCACGATGGTAGTATCCATACCATTGAACAAGGAGGCCCGTGTTCAAGTCCCCCCCTGTTCCAGTGGTGTGCAATAACATCTCTGAATAGGTTGATTCAAAAAATAGATTTAGGAAAAAGCAGATCCAGGGATGGGTCTGCATTACTGTCTGACCCAAGCTGGGACTAGCCAATGTATGCCATGAGTAGTGGCTCTATTCTGGGGTTCAACAATAAATGATTTCCTTTACACTCAGGATTTGTGAGTTATTACAGGGGTAATACACATTCAGTCCCTTGCAATGCCCACCAGCCAGAAAAACTTTAGTGTTGCAGGACGCACAACATTCTTCTTCTCAAAAGACACACAGGCCTGTGTTTCACTCTGTGATGCTGAACATTCTGTACTCAGCTAAGGTCTTAATTTTATCCTCTGCAGCCACTTCAATTAATTTTGGGCATGATGTGATGATGAACTCTTCTTTAACCCCATGCCCATTTTTTTGGATAAGAATCCTTTCCCCATCCCACAGACCCTTTCACCACCTTCAACACTGTCTCCATCTGGACTTCTTCCTCTGGCCTCTTACTTGCACTTGATCTATCCACTGTCAACATAACACAGTAGCCTGAATTCCTTGGATCCCCTCACTTATTCAAATCTCTCTCTCTCTGTGGACTGACTGCACTCCATGCTCTTGAATTCAAAAAAGAATTGTGAAGACCATTAACTTTGCTTTCTCTCCACTGATGCTGCTGGTTTCTCCAGCAATGTCTGTTTTTTTTTAAATATGCATATGCATATGTAGGCTCCCAGTCCACCTATATTTTCTGTGGTGTTATGGAGTCTGTGGACTGTGCACACATTGGCTGCACTTCAGCCTCATGCTCTTGATTTTGGGCAGCAGTTGTGGAGGGTGAAAGACAAGTTGGAGGATCCCCTTGTGGTTTGTTCCTAGTCAAGGTGGCTATCAGTAAGCCCAGACATCAAGCAATGGAGGGGATCATAATTCTCAAATGTCTGCCCTTCTATTGTAGTTATGTCCATATGCCTGCCCTTCCTTTGAGTGGAAGCCCATGGTGTCCCCGCCACACTCAAAAGATTATCATGGCCGGTGAGCACCACAGTGGTCTTAATGTGTTATTACCCTTTCCCATATGCATTTGGTTACATCTGGCCAAGTTTACTTTCCTAAGAAAAAGTACTGAGCTGTGTTTACAAAGAAGAGCTATTAGATATTGTTTAGAGTGGTGCGGCAAGCAATAAATGGTTGTCACCAAAACAGTGTTGGTGAATACTACATAAATCAGCTTGGAAGTCCTTTATTACATTGGACACTACCTACAGACTGCTTTCTGCTGCAGTGTTTTGTATGTATTCACATGACTGTCTATCTCTATTGGATGGACATAGTGGGGATCAAGATTTATGGACATGAAGTACACACCATACACAAGATTTTTAGTCCCTCATCATTCTATAAAGTATGTTTTTCATTCTTCGAATCAAATGCTAACATTGGGAACTTCTGTGTCATCATGAAAGTTTGCTTTTGCTTCCTCACATTTCTTCACTACAGTTTTGCAGGGAGCTGAAATGCAGAAATGGTTAAGGCTGCAAAGTTTCACCTGACTAATTTAGACACAGATTTGGTTGCTGAATATTTGGCACTGATTTATTCTTCCATATGCTGTTGAAGAGGGACCAGGGACATGCAGCAGGCAAGACTTTAAATTTGTAGATGTGGATGCAAAAGCTGCAGATCAGGCATCCAGGTTTTCAAATGCCACTCTGGTCCAGTGGCTAGAAGGAAGCTGAAGCTGAGTTCCCAAGGCAAGACAATGAGCTCAACAAGTCTCTGCTCAGATCTGAAGTTACATTGCTCCAATACACGCTTATCCTGCATTCTTCTCTCTTCTAAAATCACAACCCACACCTCTCTCTCCCTTACTTACACAGCCGCACCTCCTACTTTTAATACTATTAATGCAATGTCCACGTACTCACACTTCATAACTTGTACACAACATTAGCACAATTTTCCTATGATAGGCACATCTTCTAAACAAGGCTAACTTTCTGTTTAAGAATATAGGAACAGGAACAGGCCATTTAGCTTCTTCCACCATTCAATGGAATCATGGCTGATCTGGGACTAACTGCATGTAATCACTTTTATCAATATCACTTAAAGATTTTTATTTCCAGATTTTTGCCCACTCATTCAACCGTTCTTTTTAAAATCAGCCTGCAACCTCGTTTCCTCTTCATAACACATTTCTGTTATTATATGCAAATTTAGCTAGCAAGCCTTTGTTTCCCTCATCTAAATCATTAATATAAATTATAAAGTGCTGAGACCCTAGTACAGAACCCTATGAGACTCATCATAACCTGCCAATTAGAAGAAGCCCCTTTTATGAATATTCTGTTTTCTGCCTGCCAGCTAATCTTCTATCAGTGCGATAATGTTATCTCCTACACTACGTCCTTCTGCTTGGAGCAGTAATCCTTTATGGATTCTTGTCAAATGCCTTCTGAAAATCCAAGTACAGAATGTGAATGAGCTCCCCCTAACCCATAGCACTTGTTATTTCTTTGATTGTTTTGCTTGTCCTGCAGTTATCAACATACATTGTTCACTTTGTCAAACCTTTTGTTGTTTCTATGAAACAAACAACTGCGGTTGCTGGAGATATGAGGCGAAGGCAGAGGTTGATGGCGGGACTCAGTGGGTCTGGTGGCGCCTGTGGGGTGGGCGGAGTTGATGTTTCAAGTCTGGTGACTCTTCATCGAAATAGTTCTGATGGTTCACCAGACTAGCGTGTTGGTTCTGCTTTCTTCTCATGGATGTTGCCAGATTTGGAGTTTCTTGGTTTTCGACAAAAAAACCCTGCAGAACCCAAAATAGACAGGCAGGAGGCTGGAAGAACACAGCAAGCAAGGCAGCATCAAGAGGTGGAGAAGTCGACATTTCGGGTGTAACCCTTCTTCAGGACCAGCGATAGTCTGCAGATGGAATCTCCGGTAACAGTCTTCAGACAGATGCCCCAACTCTTCCACTGTTACATCGATGACTGCATCAGTGCAGCGTCCTGCACCCAGGCTGAACTGGAGCAGTTCATCGAATTCGCCCACAACTTCCACCCCGCCCTCAAATTCATTCGGTCCATCTTGGACACCTCCCTCCCCTTTCTTGACCTCACCATTACCATCTCCGGCAACAGTCTCCAGACGGAAGTTTACTACAAACCCACAGACTCCCATAACTACCTGGATTACACCTCGTCCCACCCAGTATCCTGCAAGAACTCCATCCCACTCTCCCCAATTCCTCCGCCACTGCCACATCTGCTTGGACAAGGAGACATTCCACTCGCAAGCATCCCAAGTGTCCACCTATTTCAAACAATGTGCTTTTCCTCCCTCTGTCCTACAGACAGTCCTCCACCACACCACCTCCATTCCCCAATTACACTGCTCTAAACCCAGCCACCTCCCAAACCACAGCCTTTGTACAGGGCAGTTGTCACTAGGTCACACACCCCTAACCATGTTCAATTTTATTTTCAAATTAAAGAAACATTTTGAAACATCTTCAAACACCCAGTGCTCATGGCAGCTGCTGCTGGGAAATAAAGAATTATTGCCTTAGAATACATATTTGTCCAATATACAATATTGCAAACACCTTAGCAACTAACTTACAATATACACAATGAGTAATACACTCTCATGTAGACGTTTCCACAGTAAGCTGTTGGTCTTGACAACACTATTGGGTTTGACCTGTAACACCCAGCCTCCTGTGACATTTTAGGTTTGAAAGTTCAGTTTATGTGAATTCTTTGAATTCCAGCGTGTTTGTGAATGAGGCACCTTGCACCCAGGCTGAACTGGAGCAGTTCATCGACTTCGCCCACAACTCCCACCCCGCCCTCACATTCATTCGGTCCATCTTGGACACCTCCCTCCCCTTTCTTGACCTCACCATTACCATCTCCGGCAACAGTCTCCAGACGGAAGTTTACTACAAACCCACAGACTCCCATAACTACCTGGATTACACCTCGTCCCACCCAGTATCCTGCAAGAACTCCATCCCACTCTCCCCAATTCCTCCGCCACTGCCACATCTGCTTGGACAAGGAGACATTCCACTCGCAAGCATCCCAAGTGTCCACCTATTTCAAACAATGTGCTTTTCCTCCCTCTGTCCTACAGACAGTCCTCCACCACACCACCTCCATTCCCCAATTACACTGCTCTAAACCCAGCCACCTCCCAAACACAATAAAGACAGAGTCCCCCTTGTCCTCACCTACCACCCCAAGTCTCCACATCCAACGCATCATCCTTAAACACTTCCTCCAACTAGACCCCACCACCAAGAACACCTTTTCCTCCCCACCCCTCTCTGCCTTCCGCAAGGACCATTTCCTTCAACAGTCCTTGATTTGCGCCACTCTGCCCATTGACCCCGCCCCCCCAAACATACCAGTACCTTCCCCTGCATCCACAGAGTATAGAGTGGTAAGGGCGCCCAAGGATGTTTTACCACAGCCCACTCCTTGTATTCGTCCAAACAATCTGTCCCTTACCCAGTGGAACTGGTACCTTGAAGAGAATGAACCACCTGGACCCAGCTTGTAAGGTAAGGAAGTTTTTGGACAATTGCTCTAGGTGGCTGCAGGATGACATTGGCTACTCTGTATTGTTCCTGTAGTGAAAGGTCAGGACCAGGGACCCTGGGCAGGGAAGTGGTCATCACTACCTGACGGATTCGGTTTAGGGAGCTGCCTCTTTCAGATATGGTTGGTGGAAATTAATATATATTGAGGAAGGAGGGCACGCTCAGTAAATTTCTCACCCCGCAGTATTGATATGGCCGGTGGAAACTGTCTATAGCAGAGCAATAACTCATAAGGTAAAATGGGACAGTCCCTCTATGTTGGAATGGGGACAATCTGTGAGAAAATACCTGATCAGAAAAATGGTTAGAGGAGTTGGAGGCCCCTCTGAGAGATTGGTCATTTTGATAAATTCTTTCTGTGAATTGGGCAACTTCGTAAATTGTTATATACAAATTAAAGGATATCCAGTTTGAATTTTAGAGTGATTGTAATGGTATGTGTGGTGAAAGCTTTCATTTCAATGGAGAACTGATTCCAAAAGTACGACTTAGCACTTTTAATTGTGATTGCATAGAACAATTGACTAGGGTGCCAGTGTTTGGTCTTGCCTGTGAGGGTTTGTGTTGTTGTTTGGTCTTTGTTTCTTGTTTGTTTGCTTACAGACAATGGGCTGAACTCTGAAATGCAAGAGAAAGGCTGTCCCTGGGGAGAAGTAAATCTTGTCTCACTGAGAAGGGCAGCCAACATCGGTCTGCCATCTCACAGGGGACACAGTAGCACCCTGCTGAAAGAGTGAGGTACGCCAAGCTTACCAAGAGAGTGAATATCCACCTGAAGGGGACTACCCCGCTGCCGAGCCTGGAGATTTTGTCCTGATAAAAAAACTGGGACCAAAAGAAGCTGGAACCAAGATGGAAAGGATCATTTCAGGTGCTGCTGATCACCCCCACAGCTGTGAAAGTGCAAGGACAACTCCAGTGGAACCACAGAACTGACTGCAAAAGAATCAGTGCGGAAACAGATAACGATTAGAGACAAAGATGTATTCCATACTTGTGGTTTTGGTGAGATGTGACTTTGGGAGTAGATGGATTTCAAACTAACACCCGTAGGCATAATACATTTTTGCATTTGGCCTACCAGACGGCCCGGGTGATGGGGAGAGACATTTTTGTTGCTGGGTATGTGCCCACATGCCAACTCACTCGGTGGAGGGTATTCCTTAGTGGCCCATATCTTTTTGCTGGCACGAGGTGGTCGAATGGCTACTGCGCCTGAGCCTTTCCGGTGATCCTGCTAACACTGATGATGCACGGAATGGCAGTCGACAGGGTATAACATGACCCTATTCAGGGATTGGTACCAGCTGAACTACAACAGATCACATAACCTCCCTTCCTTATTGTTCTTAACAACATCATCAATGACACCATTTGTTTCAGATGCGAAGGGAAATCCTCTAAAGGCACTTCTGTGGGGTCGAGTAAATGCTCCTTTGATATCCCTGGGTTCAGCCTATTCACAATTTAACGGAATATGGCTACTTTGTGTTTGATTGGTCTGCCGTCCCAAATAAGACATCGGGCTCCCTTTGGAATAACCCTGCTTCCAGGTTGTGGAGGGGGTGCAGTTTCTAACTTAACATCCTACAATGGGACATATTTTATTTGCAGGCTAAAAGCCTACCCAAGGCTTCCCTCAGATTGGAGGGGTTCGTGTTACATGGCATATGTTGTACCCTGTGTCCAGGTTTTGGATAATTTACTTTCAGCCCCAAGTCCCAGAAGATCCCTCACTGGGTTCCTCATCTGAGTTGGAATGTTTTCTTCCACAGGGATCTATTTACAGGTCCAAGAACTTAGTAAGCTCAGGACAGTATGGGAAAAGGTTGTCAATGATACTGCCAATGCCCTAAAATGAAATTAACGCTGAACTACTCGCAGTTAGGACTGTGGCCCTCCAGAATCACTTGGCCTTGGATTTTCTACTGGCCTAGGAAGGGGGTGGTACTTGTGCTAACATAGAGGTGGAGTGCTGCACCTACATCCCTGACGAGTCCACTAATATCGATCTTTCCAAATACATCACACAGGAAAGCCAGACCCTCCACACTATTGATTATGGGCTTAGCAGTAGCATGGAATGGTTGCCATTTGGGGGCCTCCTTGGAAAAATGGGGGACATGTTGCTACATTCCAGGGTTACTATACTAAATGTAATCACCAGCATTCTTGTACTCCAGTGCTTAAGGCCACTGTTCTCCTTGGAGAGTTATCTCTGAGGCACTAAGGTGACCTAGTTGATCATCGAATGATCAATAGGAGGGAATGATGAACTTTGAGAACCCCAAGAGTAAAGAGTAAAGAATTCTATTTTACCGGCTTATTGTAGTGTTTTGAAGTATTGGGAAATCAGGTGTTAAGGATCCCCTGTTAGAGTGACTCACTGTATGTTCAATTGTGTACCTGCCCTCTGACAGGCTGAGACCCGAAATCACAGTGGGTAGCTCTGAACTGCCAAAGTAGTCTGGAACCATATGTGTGTATTTTACTCCCAGCACCAAACAAAAATATTTGTTTACCTGGATAAGACTATCATCCCTGGTTATGGATCTTATTAACTGTCTCCTGTTCCTATTAACATGCTTTCTTACCTATTAACAAGAATATGTGAAGACCAACAATGAGAACAATACTGGGTGGCATGGTGGCACAGTGGTTAGCACTGCTGCCTCACAGCGCCAGAGACCTGGGTTCAATTCCCGACTCAGGCGACTGACTGTGTGGAGTTTGCACGTTCTCCCCGTGTCTGTGTGGGTTTCCTCCGGGTGCTCCGGTTTTCTCCCACAGTCCAAAGATGTGCAGGTCAGGTGAATTGGCCATGCTAAATTGCCCGTAGTGTTAGGTAAAGGGGTAAATGTAGGGGTCTGGGTGGGTTGCGCTTCGGCGGGTCGGTGTGGACTTGTTGGGCCGAAGGGCCTGTCTCCACACTAAGTAATCTAATCTAAATCTAAATACTGAAATCCTATTATCTACCTCCTTACCTATTAACATAAGATTGCAAATAATACAATAACAAGCACCTGTCAATAATTTGATATTTGTCACAGGAAGGTAGATTGTAAGATTGAGAAATACCTGTTTTAGCAACATAATTGCAAACAGACATGTAATGTCAAGAACATTATATTAGTCATGCTCAAATAAGATATAAAATATACTGCTTGCATGTAATGTTCAGAGATTCATTGAGGGGTGCCACCAGAAGAAAGCTATGTCACCTAGAATCTCTCTGTCCATAAATAAAGGTTTGTATCTCTTTAAACTGAATTTTGTGTCATCCGGAATTAAAAGCCAACATATTGACTTGGTCTTATGAGACAGTGAGGACTGCACAGTCGAAATGTGTGGCGCTGGAGAAGCACAGCAGGTCAGGCAGTATCCGAGGAGCAGGAGAGTCGACGTTTTGGGCATAAGGCCTTTATTCCTAATGAAGGCCTGATGCCTGAAGTGTTGATTCTCCTGCTCCTCGGATACTGCCTGACCTGCTGTGCTTTTCAAACACTACATTTTTTGACTTGTTCCTATGTTGGACCAGATTTTGAAAGTAAAGTGGCCTTGATTAAACTTGCAATACTTCTAGTATTTTATAGTCTACTTAACTAAACTTTCAGGAGCCAGAATAAGAGAAATACACTATTTGAGCTGTTAGTTTCCCAAGTTCCTACTACCCTAAATAATTGAGAACTTGCTGAATCTATGAAGAGTCTGCTCCAGTGTCAATAGAAGTTCCCCGCACACCGTATCTTTTCATATCTTAGGTTCTCACTCTACAGTTGCAGCTTCTAAAATCTAATTAGGTGCTCGGACTCAAATGTGGTTTCCGTTGTGCTGAAAAGATATCTTTGGTTAAGCAGCTCAGTGCTCATGGTAGTTAATTTAGAATAAATAGTCTGCTCCTCTCTTACTGTCTCTCATATTTGTACTCTGCTATAAGCACAATAGATGAGAAGTATCCTGTGGGGAGTAATGGAATTCAAATCTAACTCTTCTTACTACACTAATTTAAATCCATATTCCTCTTTTCAAAACAAAAAAGTCACCTTTGTTTTAAGATCCCTCCTTGGCTTCCTTCCTTACCTGTAACCTTCCACAGACGTGCAGTTCTCTGACTTCTATACTCTTCCAACTTTTGCCTTTTGCTCATCCCTTCACCATTCCATTGGGGCTGGCTGTCCCTTTAGGTGCCTCGGACCCAAGTTCTAGATCACCCCTCTCTCTCCCCCAGATCTTAACATCTCTACCTGCCAGAAGAAGTGGTAGAGGCATGAACAATTACAACAATTAAAAAAAAATTTGGGCAAGGTCCGTGAATAGGAAAGGTTTAGAGGGAAATGAACCAAACACGGGCAAATGGACTAGTTAAGTTTGGGATACCTGTTCAGCATGGAGAGTAAGACCAAAGCGGCTGTTTCTGTGTTGTATGGCTCTAAGTCATTGGTGTCCCACCACCATTCAAACTAGAGTATTAATTGCCTTTGTTTGTTAACTTTGTTGCTAAATAAATTTTCTTGATTCCGGTGTATTAAATATCACCACATCTGAAACTTGTTTTCTGATCTCAAAACTTCTTCCAATTGATGTAGCTGTAAGAACCAGACTAGAACAGGTAATAATTGGTGTTGGTAGTTAAGGATTTTGGTTTGTTTGGATCAGCCACCACTCTACACAAGGAAAGGAAAATCTTTGCATGCTGTGAGTCATTAGAACTTGCCAGTAGGTTAAAGGAGTTTGAAAAACATCAGAGAGGAGTAATGTTCCGTCAACATATCAAGAGAAGTTGGATAAAGCAATAGACTGAGAGTTTCAGATATAATTAACAGCTATTCAGATTGAGGGACAACACTCAAAGGAAAATAGCACCGGCCTAATCAGCCTCTCCCCATAGCTCAAACCTGGTAACATCCTTGTAAATCTTTCCTGAACCTCTTCAAGTTTCACAACCTCCTTGCTATAGCAGGGAGACCACAACTGCACACAGCATTCCAAAAGTGGCCTAACCAATGTCCAGTACAGCCACAACATGGTCTCCTAACTCCTGTACTCAATGCACTGACCAATAAATGCAAGCATTAAACACCTTCATCACTACCCTGTCTTCCTGGAACTATATTTGCAAGGAGCTATGAACGTGCACGTCAAGGTCTCTTTGTTCAGCAATACTCCCCAGGATGTTACAATTAAGTGTATAAGTGCTGCCCTGATTTGCCTTTCCAAAATGCAGCATCTCACATTTATCTAAATTAAAGTCCATCTGCTACTCATCGGCTCATCTGATCAAGATCCCATTGTACTCTGAAGTAACCTTCTTCGCTGAATACTACACCTCCAATTTTGGTGTCATCTCCAACCTAATTAACCATATCTTCTATGTTTACATTCAAATAATTTTTATAAATGACAAAAAGTAGAGGACCCAGCACCGATCCTTGTGGCACACCATTGGTCACAGCGATCAAATCTGACAGGCAATCCTCCACCACCATCGTCTGTTTCCTACGTTCAAGCCAGTTCTGTATCCAAATGGCTAGTTCTTCCTGTATTGCATATGATCTAACTTTGCTAACCAGTCTATCATGTGGAACCTTGTTGAACACCTTATTGAACGCCTTATTGAAGTCTATATAGATCATGTTCACCGTTCTGCTTTCATCAATCCACTTTGTTATTTCTTCAAAGAACTAAATCAAATTACTGAGATTTCCCACTAACAAAGCCATGTTGACTATCCCTAATCAGTCCTTGCCTTTCCAAATACATCTAAATCCTGTCTGTCAGGATTCCCTCCAACAACTTGCCCACCACTGATGTCAGGCTCACTGGTCTATAGTTCCCTGGCTTTTCCTTAGCACCATTCTTACATGGTTGCAATACATTGGCTAATCTTCAGTCTTCCGGTACAACATGTGGCTATCAATGATACATTACCTTAGAAAGGGGCCCGGCAATCACTTCCGTAGCTTCCCATAGAGTTCTAATGTACTCCAGATTAGGTCTCAGGGATTTATCCACCTTTATGCATTTTAAGATGTCCAGTTAACATGGGCATTTCTCAAGATGTTATTATTTATTTCCCAAGTTCTTTAGCTTCCTTCTCCATAGTAAACACAGATGCAAAATACTCTCCTGCGGTTCCACACATGGTAGCCTTGCTGATCTGTAAGGGTCCTATTGTCTTCCTAGTTACTCTTTTGTCCTTAATGTATTTATAGAATCCCTTTGGATTCTTTTCAAACTACCAGCCTTGCCCTTCACCCCAACAGGAAAATACTCTTGTGTCTCACTCAGCTTGAAGACGTCCCATATTTTAGCTGACACTTTACCTGCAAGTATCCGCTCCCAACCAACTTTTGAAAGTACTATCAAAATTGGCCTTCCTCTAATTTAGGACTTCAACTTTTAGATCCAGTCTATCCTTTTCCATCACTATTTTAAAACTAATAGAATTATTATCAATGGCCCCAAAGTGCTCCCCCACTGACATCGCAGCCACCTGTCCTGCCTTATTTCCCAAGAGTAGGTCAAGTTTTGCTCCTTCTCTAGTAGGTACATCCACATATTGATTCAGAAAATTTTCTGGAACAGGTCATTCTGCTTTAACATGCGTTTCCTCAGTGCGGATTCGCTGTAATGCGATTGACAAATTAGGACGCTATTTGTAAAGCACGAACTTTTAAAGCATGTATTGGCTTTAACACGATTACATCGTCAACACTTTAAACGCTGTTCCTAAAGCACGATTTTTCTATACACGGGGTTGCATAAGAATGTACCATTGTGTTATAGAAGAACTGATTGTACACACTTAACAAATTCCTCTCCATCCAAGTCCTTAACACTGTAGCAATCCCAGTCTACGTTTGGAAAGTTAAAATCCCCTGCAATTACCACCCAGTTATTCTGACAGGTAACTGAGATTACTCTAATTATTCTTTTATTCCTGATATACCTATAGAAAGCTTTATGGTTTTCCTTGATCCTGTCTGCCAACGACTTCTCATGTCCCCTCCTGGCTCTTCTTAGTTCTCTATGTAGGTTTTTCCTGGCTAACTTATAACTCTCAAGTGTCCTAACTGAGCCTTCATGTCTCATCCTAACATAAGCTTTCTTCTTCCTCTTGACGAGATTCAATCCCTTTAGTAAACCATGGCTCCCCGCTCGACTACTTCCTCCCAGCCTGACAGGTACATACTTATTAAGAACCCGCAGTAGCTGTCCCTTGAATAAGCTCCACATTTCAATCGTGCCCATCCCCTGCGGTTTCCTTCTCCATCCTATGCAGCCTAATCGCATCATAATTCTCTTTCCCCCAGCAATAACCCTTGCCCTGCATTATATTCCTATCTCTTTCCATCGCCAAACATAACCAAATTGTTAAAAATCACACAATACCAGGTTATAGTCCAACAGGTTTAATTGGAAGCACACTAGCTTTCGGAGCGCTGCTCCTTCATCAGGTGAGCGTTGCTCCAAAAGCTAGTGTGCTTCCAATTAAACCTGTTGGACTATAATCTGGTGTTGTGTGATTTTTAACTTTGTACACCCCAGTCCAACACCGGCATCTCCAAATCATAACCAAATTGTGGTTACTATAACCAAAGTGCTCACCTACCTCCAAATGTAACACCTGGCCTGGTTCATTATCCAGTACCAAATCCAACGTGGGCTCGCCCCTTTTTGGCTTGTCTACATACTGGTCTGTAGTTACTGGGTTTCTCACTTCCCCGTTTTTGCAACTACCCTTTCCTGGGAGGAGCATGGAAGCCATTTACAGCTCTCACCAGCTCTGTTACATCCTGCATCTTTCAATCCAGGAAGGAGCATTATCTCACTGGAATCCTGGAGAATCAGGACTGGTTGCAGTTATTCACGAAGCTACTAGGGACATCACAAACACTTCAATAATTGTAATTATTACTGGGACTTTACAAATGCTCTTTTTTTAAAGATATAGAGTCTTTAGGAACTGATTTTCAGCAAGTTAATTTTTGCTCTGTTTTTGCTGTTATATTTTTCACTTGCAATACACAGAGCAGATGTCATATAGAACAGAAGATTTTATTTCACTTACTCTTTGACTGACTGGCAAAGCTAGCACATCCTGTTCAGCCCTAATCATCCTTGGTTGGCATTGTGGTTCAGTGGTTAGCACTGCTGCCTCACAGCACCAGGGACACGGGTTTGTTTCCAGCCTCAGGTGACTCTCGATGTGGAGTTTGCACATTCTCCTCGTGTCTGCATGGGTTTCCTCCGGGTGCTCCCTTTTCCGCCCACAGTCCAAAGGTATGCAGTTTAGGTGAATTGGCCATGCTAAATTGACCATAGTGTTCAAGGTTAGGGGCATTAGTCAGGAGTAAATGTAGAGTAATGGGTTTGGGTGGGATTGTCTTCGGAGGGTCGGTGTGGACTTATTGGGCCAAATGGCCCACTTACACACTGCAGGGATTCTATGATCTTGAATTGAGTGGCATGCCCGTCCATTTTAGAGTGCAGTTCAGTCATGTAGTTCGTCATGTTTCTGTGGGTCACGATTCACACGTAGTCCAGACCAGGCAAAGAAGAATTTTCTTCCCTAAAGGACATCACTGAACCAGATAGGTTTTACAATAATCAATAATAATTTCATCGTTGTTGATCCAGCTTTCAAGATTTTCCAGATTTTATTCATCCAAGGCATTATCTGCTTGACTAATCCAATTATATTACCAGTATGACGCCTTCAATTCTTGAAATAACAATGATTAATTTAATCAATCTCATCCTCCATGTAGGAAATAATCAGTTAAATGAAGGCGAATGTTTCAAACTACAACCCTGACCATTGTCTCAATGTGCTAACATAAAGCATATTAAAAGGTTCATTTCTAATTCCTCATTGTGATCAGTGCCATCTTTGCTGCATGCATCTCATAGTCCTAGATGGCCTGGCTGGGTCACTTGGCAGATTCCTTCATAGAAATAGTGTGGGATTGCTGTCCAGAATGAGAAGTAATAGCAGGTTTCCTGACACAAAGGGTTTTTACAACAAACTAAACTTCATGGTCATGGTGATACCAACATTTTTTGATTCCAAATGTATATTCTTAATGTGCAATGGTGGGGTTTGAAATCTCATTCTCTGGATCAGCCCATTCAGATAACTGCTATGCAGGTGTATTCTTAAAGAGCAGGGCACTTTGCCAGTATCCTGGCCAACAGACCTTCCTCAGCAAATACTACCAAATGCAGTTAAACTACGATTAATCTTGTAAGATTTTTAATGTGTAAAGAAGTCTCCATACTCCTGGCTACTCCATCATGTACACGTAACTCAGAATTTCCAATAGATGTCAGAAGAAGCTTTATCAATAAATTCTATCTTCCTCATTCTCCAATTTCTTTCCACATAAGCACATGTCATTTCATTGGAGACAGTTATCTTCCACTTTGTGTCACTTCATCCTACTGAGGTGTACAGTACAATCTGAGCAAAACACTAAACAAAAAAAAAACACAAAAGAACTGCTGAAAATCTGAAACACAAACAAAAGTTGCTGGAAAAACTCAGTTCTGGAGTAGAGTCGCTGAACCCAAAACATTAACTCTGCTTTCTCTGCACAGATGCTGCCAGACATGCTGAGTTTTTACAGCAATTTCAGATTCTGAACAAAACACCATTCTACAAGATGAAACACAGGACAAACTCAAAATGTGAAGAAAAGCTTTATTTTAGAATCCTGAAAAAATATTCCCACAAGTCACCACAGTGAAACGTTAATCATTCAGCTCCTCTTTGCAAGTAACTTGATCTATATTATAAGATGCGTCCAGAAAATGCCAGACTTTACAATGGAGTGTATAATTGTCATTACACTTCAGAATTTCTTTGTGCGGCTCTTCACAGAGATGACACCTAGTGGGGATGCTGACAGAGTCCCCCTACATATCACAGTAATTTGTACAAATTCATCAACCCACAACTGCTAGCTCCCCAAGAGACAGTGCAAAACCTCACCAAACAACATGATAGCATATTGGAATTCTTACTGTCTCGCAGTGAAAACACATTCCCTTTCCTGTGGTACATTTAACAATGACCTAACGAGTTTGGAGACACATATAGCAAGGCAGTTATTTCAGGAGGCCGATTAGCTGCTGCAGAGAGTGGAGAATATGAGCTTTGGGGACTAGCCCCTTTGCCCCAGCAGGTTGCTCCTTCTCTCTGCAAAGCAAGTAACTCTCCATTCCCACAGCCCTGGCTGCTAGATAATCCTTCTGTAAATCATCACCTATGTGTGTGGCCTGTTTGGGCTGTATCTGAGCAAGGCTCAGGGCCTTAATAAAGATACGAGGGTCTGGCTTGCCTATTCCAACGTCCTCTGATGTTAGCACAAACTGGAAATGCTGCCGCAGGTTGCAGTTGGTTAAAATCTGCTCCAGGCGGCGGTCAAAGTTGGAAATGACTGCCATGTGAATGCCCAGCCTGTCACAGTGAATCAAGGTGTCCTTCACATCATTAAACACCTCCCAGTTCTTAGCACTGCTGAACCCACGATACAGGTTCTCTGCCAGTGGAGTCAGCACCCGTTCATCTCTCACCCCACAGAGCCGAAAGGTCTGTTTGACTGTTTCCACCCACCACTTCTGGGAGCTTACGCCTTGGCTTACACCATAGCTTGGGAGCAGCTTGTTCTGTGTTCGGAGGGCTGCCAGGAACGATCTGTCGAGTGCCTCAGCCTCCACCCGGATCCCATGCAGCTTGGCCTCTGAGGAATATTGCTCGCCGACTGTGTGACGTACTCGGAGCAGAGTGTCCTTTACATCCCAGGTCAGCAATCGAGGTCTCATCCTCAGTCACTGCTTATTTTAATCAATATAGATCATGGCTGCATACTGAGCAAAGAAAGAAGAACTCACAATATACACTATCTCACAGTGCTTTACAATCAGTAAAGTTCTTTTGAAATGTAATCATTGTTGTAATGTAGAAAATAAGAGCCAATTTGTACACCACAAATTCCTGCAACTAACAAACATGAGAATTACCAGAGGCTCAGGTTTTGAAATCAGTGTGTAAAAAATGATTTGGACAAATGCCCACAATTTTCTTGAGTTATGAGTAGCAATTTGTCATCAGGTATTCAAAACAGCACAGCATTCTCCACAGTGGATCTGCTGTATGAGTAGACCAAAAATAAAAACTTGACTTTTCAATCCAATCATCAGATTGAAGAATCCGCTGAGACATGCAGAGTCTAAACCAGGAAGTATAAAAGAAAATATAATTAATTGTAAAATTCTGTAAAGAAAGCAAAATAAAGAAGCCTAGAGAAGGGATTAAGAGGGTGAAAGTTAAGAGACAGAAGAAAAATGTTCCAATAAAAGTTTAAAATATGCTTATAAAATTAAGTTGTGATTCCAGAGAAACTGTTTGGTAGTAACTTTTTTTACACTTTTTATGAAAAAACATTTGAATGCACCAACTGTAACATTTTTGCATATTCAGTGGATTTCACACACTTAAGTATCAATGGTGAGTCTCTGGGTGTGGTTTGGGTATGATAACATTATGAGGGAACATGGCAACTCAAGACAGAAACTTTCTGATTCCCTGCACACAGTGTCTCTGGAAGTTACTAACTGGTTTATTCTTTAACAATTAAATGTGATCACTGACAGTCTCGCTGTTATTAACTATTGCAAAAATCTGGACCATTTTTCAGTGTTGTTTGAAGAGTAATAAACATTGGCTACCTCACCAGAGAGCTCTCTTGTTATTCCTTGAAATAAAAACAAAAACAGAAATTGCTGATAAACACAGCAGACCTGATAGCATCATTGGAGAGAAAGTAGAGTTACTGTTTGGGTCCAGTGACCCTTCTTCAGAACCCTTGAAATAGAACCTTAGGATCATTTATGTCTGCTTGAGAAATCTTTCTTTTAATGAATCGGCTGAAACATGGCAGTGTTGCAATCCCGCAGTACTGCACTGAAAGTGTCAGCCTAGATAGTACGATCAATCATCTAGCTTGGAGTTGAAATTCATAATCATCTGATTTAGAAGGTATAAGTGTCAAGTGTTAATGGTGAAACAGGGAATGAGGTTGACTGACACATTTAGTACGGCTTTAGAACACAGAAATGGGTAACTAATTAGAAATTCTAATAGACTGCACACAACCTCTCAACCGGTGACAATTACCCTACAAGGGGTGAGAGGCTGCACACTGCTGCACTGCAGTCAGCAGACTTTCCAAGGGTTGAGCAGAGGCAGATATTTTCTAAACGACCTGTTCAGAGACGAAATGACACACCCCTGGAGCAAGTGGGACTTGAACCTGGGGCCTCCTGGCTCAAAAGGTAGGGACACTACCACTCCATCACAGGAGCAGTGTGAGGCGGTAACATCTTAGCCCCTCACCACAAAATCCACACACAGTTACCCATTTACCCTGACAGCAGGCAGGAGATGTTAACTCCCACATTGTGCTTCACGACAGTGAGAGCTATCCTGTCAGTGCGTTTCCCTGGAGACCGGTGTCCAGGGGATGAGGCTTCAATTCCAACCCCAGCAGCTGAGCAACTTCACCCAGGGAGGGAGGGAGGATCAAAAATATCACTATTATTAATCAGCAGCCTGTTTACCGTTCACACACAGCAATTACCTGCTCCCCTTCCGCTCCAGCACCGACAGCCTTCACCACCGGAAATGGGCTCACCCGGAATCCTGAGGCAGCACAACTTCCGCTTTGTTCCCCGCCCCCCCATGGTCCGACCCGGAGACAGACCCCCGGAAACCTATTGTCGCTGCCCACTGTTCCGCCGAGCGTCCCCTTCAGTGTACAGGTGAAGGCCTCTGCTGGGGAGTCACATTCTGAGAAAGTAGAGTTTATAAAAGTGGGGAGTCGAATTTCGATGATGTTTCTGCTTGATAAAAGTTTGAGGAATTCCAATCCGTGATAACTTGTAAACCAGCTTTACTTCATTATTTGTCTCAATGAAAAATGTTGGAAGTACAAATGAGAGACTGAAAGAAAAAAACAATAAGTTTTTAAAGTCCCTGTGACTTTTTTTCTCCAAAGGTGCACAAAGCAGTGTCCTCGAGATTGACATTTGATTTCCTGGAGACTCCGGGCTTTGCAATTATACCTGGAGCTTTTTGTTTCAGATTCCCAGCATCCAGAGTATTTTGTTTTACAGTACTTACCTAGATCCTGGCCTGCAAATCACCCAAGGAGCACATTCCAGCCAAATAGAGCTGCCAACACTACAGGATAGCCCTGGCGACTTTAGAAATTCATCTCCTAGATTTTACTGTGTATACACAAATTTATCAGGATAGAATTTTGCCCCCCCCCCGCAACACCAATGGTGATTTAGTTCCAAATCTGGACTTTGTATAATTTGGAGGAAACTATTCAGATGGTGATGTTCTCGCATGACTGTTGCCCTTTTGTTTTATGCAGGAGAGGCAATGGGTTAGGGAAGATGCTGTTGAAGTAGTCCTGTCGTGTTGTTGCCATCTGTCCTTAAGCTGGTACATAATGCTGCTCCTCTGTCCCAATGGTGATGGTAGTGAATGTTACCTGCCAATTCCCCAGCTTTCAGATGTTGCTATATGAGGGCAGGAACTGCTTCTGCATCTGAGGAGTTGCAAATTATACTGAATGTCCTCACAACTGAACTTATGATGGCTGGAAGTTAATTGTTATGAAGGTAAAGGCATGTGCTGTACTTTTAAGAGAGTTTGAATGCTGTTCTGAACTGAAAGCTTACAAGCACCTGTGTATATGACGAGATAGCAGTCTCATGCACTAATGTATATTCATCTACCCTGATAAATGTATGTACATACGCACATAGACTGAAACTGTAAAGAAGATGGTTTACCACCATAGTCTAAATGGCAATGCCAATACAAGAGAAAACCAACATTTATTTTGCCATAGCCTATTAAGTTCACATCCCCCAAGGAAATTAAAACAAAATGTTTTCCAATTCCCAATACTTTAGTTACTAATTCAGGAAAGTGTTCAAATACAATTTTCTTCCAGGATTACTTATTTTATTAATTCGTGGAATGTTAGTGGTGCTGGCTGGACCAGCATTTATTGCCCATCCCTCAATGCTCAAGGGCAGGTGGTGTAAAGCTGCCTTCTTGAACTGCTGCAGCCCATTTGGTTTACACACAATAAAATCTAGGAGATGAATTTCTAAGTACTGGAAAATTGAAAATATGTAACATTTTGCTGTGAAATAGATACCTGAGTTGGTTGCTGTTTTGACAACAATTTGAATCAATTTAAATTATGGCCGATAATACTAAAACCCAATCAAGTTTGAACTTATTGTTTTGCTGACACCGAACCAATGAGGCGATCGATGTTGGGGTTATAAAAAAGGGAAGCGTTTTGAAAACAGGAGACAGAACAACTGCCATCAATACAGATCCAAGAAATGAGAAAACACTCTCTATCAAAGGTACCTTTTTCCTATGAAACATATTCGCAGTTAAAAAGAAAGATGATGACCCAGGGGGATCTTCAGCCAGAAGAAGAAAGACACAGAAGATGACAACAAATTAAGTTGATGTAAATTTAATAAGTGTCTTACTGGAACAGCATATTGTTATAGAGTTGGAGGCAGGTAATAAGCAGTTAAGAGAAAGCAGACATATTGTTTTGAATTGTTGTTGTTTAATGTTCACTTGTGGAGTTAAAGAATAAATTGATGTTATTTTCTTTAAGTAGTGGAATTTAGGGAGTTCTCTGTCACTCATTTTTTAACAGATTACAAGGTGAGGTGAGCTTTTCTGGCTGTTTGGTTTAATTATTAGAAGGGTTCACCACTGTGTTGTAGCAGTTTGGGGGCATGGGTCCATGATTTGAACAGATTTAATCAGATCCAGTCTGAGATTTGGACAGATTGAACAGATTTGGGGTACAAAAGATGGTACAGATTTAAACACTTGCCTATTGGTGTTCTAGATCTTTAAATAAAACGTAGGTGGGACCATTTGTTTAACTTTGGTTACTTATGGTTGGTTAGATTAAAATGAGAGAAATGGGCTCTTAAGATTGCTCAAGAGGTTCTGGGGTTTGAAGATGCTCCCTAAATTTGTCAAGAAAGTTTAGAAAGACAGACGAAGGAAGTCTTTTAGAATTAGCAAGTAGGTTAGAATTGGGTTTAACCAGAGACAAAAGGAAAGCTGAAATTGTAATGGAGTTGATCAATCACATAAGTGTATCAGAGAATCAGACAAGTGCAATAGAGTTAGAAAAACTTAAATTGCAATTGAGGCAAATGGAGTTAGAAGATAAAGAAAGGGAAAGAAGCACCACAAGAGAAGAAAGAGAGAGAGGAAAAAGAGAGAGAAAATTCTTAGCTGAGCAAAGAGACAAAGAGAAAGGGAGAGAGAATTTGAACTTCAGAAGTTGTGAATTAGTCAGGAAAATCAACAGAATGGAAATGAAGAGAGAAGGTAGTGATATATACAAATATGTTAAAATGTTTCCATACTTTGATGAGAAAGATGTCGAAACCTTCTTTATTTCATTTGAAAAATTGGCTAGGAAGATGAAGTCATCAGAGAACTTGTAGATAATGCTAGTTCAGGCTAAGCTGGTAAGATGAGCTAGTGAGGTATTTGCAGCGCTATCAGATGAAGGGTCAAGAGATTATGCAGATGTCAAACAGGCTGTTTTGAGTGCTTATGAATTGGTACCAGAAGTGTATAGACGTGGTTCAGAAACATAAAGAAGGAACTAGTCAGACTTATATGTTGAATTCGAAAGAATTAAACATAGTAATTTTGACAGATGAGTGCAGGCCTTAAAAATGGATTGGACCTATTAGTTGCTAAGAGAGATTATTCTGCTGAAGGAGTTTAAAAACTCACTTCCAGAGATGATCAGAATACATGTGGATGAACAGAAAGTTCAAGAAGTGAGAAGAGCAGCAGGGATGGCAGACGAATATACTTTGGTGCATCAGGCAAAGTTTAGCTTCCGACAAGAATTCCGTCCTGTGAAGGATAGATTTTGGGAGAAGGGGAGATCCTACACTACAATATAAAGAGTAGGGAACACTAGTAATAGTTGACCATAGGTGAAAAAGGAAGCTCTAGAGGGTGGACAGGAGGTGAAAGGCCTCAGATGTTTCCACTGTAATGGAGACACAGAAAATTACAGTGCCAATGGTTTTTTAAGGGCACTGGGAAAATGTGTTTTCACTGCCAGAAGGTGGAACACGTAAAGTCACAGTGCTGGTTGTTGAAGAAAAGATGTTGTAAAAGAGGCTAAGCCAGTGGCACTAGTGAAAGTAGTAAAGAAAAGTTGAGGAGCTGCAGGAGAATGCACAGCCTAGGGGCTGAGTATGGAGTTAATGAGTGATCTTTATAAAGACTTTGCCTCTGTGGGTAAACTTTACTCAGGAATTACAGGGGGAGAAGGGAAAGAAGTTATAATTTTGACAGCTATGGGATCTAATACGTCTCTAATAATAAGAGATGAATGTATTTGCACTCTTTCTGACATGTTAACCAAGAGAGTGGTAATTGTGGAATAGATGGACAGAAATTTAGCGTTCCCCTATATAAGATCATGTTGCAGTACCAATTCAAGACTGGGGAAGTAACAGTGGGAGTAATTGACAGAATGTGAGTTCCAAGAATACAATTTGTTCTTGGGAACGATTTAGCAGGACCCAAGGTGGGGTTGACACCCCATGTTGTGGACAAGCCCAAGGATGACCAAGGAACTGAGGAGTTAAAAGAAAAATACCCTGGAATTTTTCCAGATTGTGCAGTAACAGGATACCACTATCATAAGTCACAGCACAAAGCAAAAATTGAGGAGAAAGACGAAGGGGTTGACGTTAGTGGACACCCTGTTTGATGTAATGGTGCAGGAAAAACCTGAACAAGCTGAAGTGTTTAGTCCTGAAAGGTCCTAATGGACTTACAACAGAAAGATTAGACTATATATATATCGATGCATACTCAGAAAAGGAATTAGAATGTATTCCTGAGGGTTATTATCTTAAAGATAGAATGCTAAGTCAAAAATGGAGACCACAACAGGTTAGTGCAGGAGAGAAATGGGCAGAAGTGCACCAGATTGTGTTGCTGGTAGCATATAGACTGTAATGTTATGGGTAGCACATGAATTACCAATAGGAGGTCACCTCGGTGTGAGAAAGACTCAGGCTAAGGTACAAAAATATTTCTATTGGCCTGGAATGCACAAGAATTTGGTTAAATTTTTCTGTACATGTCATACGTGCCAAATGGTAGGTAAGCCACAGGCAGTAATAAAACCAGCACCTTTGTTGCCGATTCCCGCATTCAAAGAACCTTTCACGTGGGTTATGATTGATCATGTCAGTCCTCTCCATGAAACTAAAAGTGGGAACCAGTACTTGCTAACCATACTGGATGTGTCTACCAGATTTCTGGAGGCAATTCCATTACGAAGTATTAATGCAAACAGGGTGGTAGAGGAGTTAGTAGCTTTCTTCACGCGGTATGGGCTACCCAGAAAGATTCAATCAGACCAAGAGTCTAATTTTACGGCTAGCTGTTTAAGCAAGTCATGGATAGCTTAGGCATACAGTGCTTTAAACAAAGTGCGTACTATCCTGAATCCCGGGGAGCTTTAAAAAGGTGGCATCAGACGGTGAAGACCATGTTGAGAGCATACTGTCAGGATTACCCGAATGATTGGAATGAAGGTAACCTATTCGTATTGTTTGCCATTAGAGATGTGAATCTACTCAGTTTACTCCCTTTTAGTTAATATTTGGACAGGAAATGAGATGGCCTTTGAAATTAATTAAAGAAAAATTGACAGGACTGAAGTCAAAGATTAGGTATTTGAGGTGAGGGAGAGATTAAATCGGGGAGGTGAGTTAGCTAAACAGCACCTGAAGACAGCACAGCATAGAATGAAGCATATGGCAGATAAAAACTCTGAAGTTCGGCCGTTTTCCCGTGGGGATGACGTATTATTACTGTTACCAATGGTAGGAAATCCCTTCCATGCCAGGTTTAGTAGTCCCTATCAAAGTGAGAAAAAAATTAAGTCAGGTAAACTATCCGATAAAGATGCCCGATAGAAAAAAACTGTATTGGGTATGTCATGTGAACATATTCAAACCGTATTATAATAGAGGCAGGGAACTGGAGAAACTGAGTGAGGAATCAAAACCAGATGTCATGGAATTTGATGTGCCTCAAAATACGTTAAATAATGAGGCAGTCCTTGGGATAGGTTAGTGAATTATCTGTCTCAGGAGCAAAGAACCCCGTTGAAAAGTTTGTTGCAGCAGTATGAGGACATATGCAGGAATAAGATGGGGAGGACTGATATTATTGTACATGAGGTAGACGTAGGGAATGCTGTTCTGTTAAAACAACACTCCTACAGGCTTAATCCTCTCAAAACCACACAGGTCCAGAAGGAAGTGGATGTGGTGCTCAACAAAGATATCATCAAACTGAGTCAGTGAGTGGTGTTTGTCGATCATGTGTTAGTTCCCAAACCTGACAGGACTCAACGATTTTGTGTGGACTATCGGAAGGTCAACAACATAACAAAATCAGACTCATACCCAATACCAAGATTGTAGGACTGTATAGAGAAAGGAGGACGAGCCAGGTACATCACAAAGTTGGACTTACTGCATGGTTCTTGGCAGGTACCTTTATCAGAGAAAGTGAAAGAAGTTTCTGCATTTGTAACTCCAAATGGGCTATATCAATTCAAAGCGATGCCCTTTGGAGTGTAGAATGCACCGGCCACATTCCAAAGACTCATGAACAGAGTTGTGGCTGGGTTAACAAACCGTGCAATCTATCTAGATGATGTAGTGATCTTTAGCAAGTCATGGAATGATCAATAGGTGCAGTTGGCAGAACTCTTTGAATGATTATGAGAAGCAAAGCTGGTAATAAACTTGAAGAAAACAGAATTTGCAAAGGCAGAGGTGCCATTTTTGGGACATAACCTTGGTCATGGAAGGTTGACCCCAAGGAACGCAAAGATGAAGGCCATTGAGGAATTTCCACGACCAGTATCAAAGAAAGAGGTGCTTCCATTTTTGGGATTAAGCGGATTTTACCGGAAGTATGTTCCAAATGTCAGCAGCATAGTGACATCGCTAACAGATTTACTGAAGAAGAACACAAAGTTTTGGTGGACAGAACAATGCCAGGAGGCATTTGAGAATTTAAAATCAGTATTAAATATGGTGCCAGTTTTAGCTACACCAAATTGTTTGAAACCCTTCAAAGTTGTAATCAATGCTAGTTGGAACTGCTACAGGAAGATGATGATGGAATTGAACAGCCAATTGGCTACTTTTCAAACAAACTCAACAACCACCAGAGAAAATACTCTTTCTTTGAAAAAGAATTACTGTGTTTGGTACTGGCCTTACAACATTTTAACATTTATGTGATGAACAATGTGTCAGAGACAGTTGTGTACACGGATCACAATCCTCTTACATTCTTGGATGATTTAAAGACAGAAATATGAGACTATTTCGTTGCAGTCTTATGTTACAGACTTTTAATTTACAAATGACATGTTGCGGGTCGTAAAAATGTGATAGCTGATGCATTATCGCAGATTTAAAGGATAAAATATAGATTAGATTGGACAGATTCTAATGTTTTATATATATGTGTGCAGAAATGAATATGAACTTAGATTAATGATCTACATATTTCATTGTAATGGGATTAAGAATTAGGAAAAAAAAGCCGTCCTTTCATTATGATGGTTCATTTTTTTCTTAAGAGGGAGGTGTTATGATGTTGAAGGCGTGTACTGTACCTTTAAGAGAGAGTGAATGCTGTTCTGAACTGAGGGCTTACAAGCACCTGTGTATATGACTAGATGGCAAGCCCAAAGTGTACTGGAAAATTGAAAATATGTAACATTTGACTGTGAAATAGATACCGGAGTTGGTTGTTGTTTTGACAACAATTTGAATTTAACCGATCAGTTTAAATTATGCCCCATGATACTAAAACCCAATTGAGTTTGAATTTATTGTCTTGCCAACACCTAACCAATGAGACAATCCGATGTTAGGGATATAAAAAAGGCAAGCATTTTCAAAATTGGAGACAGAGTAACTGCCATCAACACATATCTAAGAAATTAGAAAATATTCTCTATCAAAGGTATCTTTTTCCTACAAAACATATTCTCAGTAAAAAGAAAGACACGACTCAGGGAGATCTTCAGCCTGAAAAAGAAAGACACCAAAGACAGCAGTCGCTGTGTGGTTTTGAAATTAAGTTGATGTAATTTTAATAAGTGGAGCAGCATATTATAGGATTGGAGGCAGGTAATCAGCAGTTAAGAGAAAGGGGGACATAGAGTTGTGAATAGTTGTTGTTTAATGTTCACTGTAGATTTAAAGAATAATTTGATATTTTCTTTAAATAGTGGTATTTGGGGAGCTCTCTGTCACTCATTTTTTTAACAGATTACGAGGTGAGGTGAGCTTTTCTGGGTGTTTGGTTTAATTAACAGAAGGGTTCACCGCCATATCGTAACACAATAATAAAACAGATATGGAAAGGAAGTGACTGATGTAATGAAGAAATTCAAATCTTAATTGAAATGAAAGGACTTAATGAAAATAAACCACACTTTGAGGACATCTGAATAAGTGTCAAGAAAGTGGTGAGAAAACACTATAAAGACCACAGGAACAGAAGGAGGCCATTCAGCCCATTGAGTTTGCTCCTCCATTCAATGAGATCATGGCTGAATCTGCTTAAGTCTACTTTTTTGCATTTTTCCATAATTCTTCATTCCCTCACTGATTAAAAATCTTCCTATCTCCACCTTGAGTATACTTAGTACCCAGCCTCGACAGCTCACTGCAGTAAAGAATTTCACATATTCACCACCCTCCTTGAGAAGAAATTCCTCCTCAACTCTTTTAGATGGGTGAGCTGTTACACTAAGATTACACCCTGAGTCCTAGACTCTCCCATAAGGGGGTACACTCTCAGCATCTACCCTGTCAAGTGCCTTAAAAATCCTAACTGTTTCAATAACATTGTCTTCATTTTCAATGAGTACCGACACAAGCTGCTCAGCCCCTCCTAATAAGAAAATCCCTGGTATCAACCTAGTGAACCTTTTCTGGACTACCTCCAATGTCAGTTTATCTTTCCTTAGATAAAAGGCCCAAAGCTGCCCCAGTATTTCCAGGTGTGGCTTTGTATAGTTTTACCAAGACCACCCTATTTTTATATTCCATTCCCTTTGAAATAAAGAACAACATCCATTTGACTTCCCGATTACCGGCTGATCTTATATGCTAGAGTTTTGTGATTTAGACTTGAGGATCCCCAAATCCCACCATGCCACTGCGTTCTGCAGTCTTTCCCCAATTAAATAATATTCAGCTCCTGTCTTCTTCCTGCCAAAGTGAATTGTGTATAAAAGCATTGAGAACATTGGAGGCCTGACGACTACAAAATAGCCAGACCTTAGTAAGATGAAAAAAAATGTAAACCTCAAACATACATAGAGTTTTAAACAGAGTGAAAATATTTAGAAAATTGTTTTCGTTAACACAGTGAACAATGAAAACATTTTTCTCTCTCTCTGCCACAGAGACCAATTGTAAGTATTAATAAAACAAAACATATAAAGACATTGGCCAGCTATCTGGGGACACAAAAGGATTGCATTTATTACCAATTCCCTTTGAAGACGGAGACAGTCAATAAAATATTATACTGGCATGAGTATATTTTTCATTAAATCTTATTTGTTTGAATATCCAAAGGGGTTTTCAAGATGGATTTAAACATTATATAACAACTTGAAGTAGAATATGCAAAACCATGCAAATTTGTAAGGAGATCTCAGCTATCTGTAAGAAAATAGGGTGGTAATGGTAGGGGATTTTAAGTTTCCAAACACAGACTGGAACTGCCATCGTGTTAAGGGCTTGGATGGAAAGGAATTTGTTAAGACATGAGATAGCTTTGGCAAATAGGGTTGAGGAGAATCCAAAGGGTTTTTACAAATACATTAAGGACAAAAGGGTAACTAGAGAGACAATAGGGCCCTTTAAAGATCCACAAGGTCACCGGTGCATGGAATCGCAGGAGATGGGGGAGATATTAAACAAGTATTTTACATCAGTGTTTACTGTGGAGAATGATATAGAAGCTAGAGAACTTGGGAAGATAAATAGCAACATCTTGAAAAATGTCCATAATACAGAGGAGGAGCTGCTGGACAACTTAAAATGTATAAAGGTGGAGAAATCCCCAGGATATGATCACATGTATCTAAGACTTTTGTGGGAAGCTAGAGAGATGATTGCTGGGCCCCTTTGTAAGATATTTGAATCATCGATAGCCAAAGGTAAGGCACCAGAAGACTGGAGGTTGGCTACCATTGTGCCACTATTTACGAAAGGTGGTAAGGAAAAGCTAGGAACTATAGACCAGTGACCATGATATCAGTGGTGGACAAGTTATTGGAGAGAATCCTGAGGGACAGGATTTACATGTACTTGGAAAAGCAAGGACTGGATAGTCAACATGACTGGATAGTCAACATGTGGGAAATCATGTCTCACTAACTTGAGTGTTTTGAAGAAGTAACGAAGATGATTAATGAAGGCAGGATGTGATGTATATGAAGTTACTTCAGTAAGGTATTTGACATGGTTCCTCATGGTAGACTGGTTAACAAGGTTAGATCTCATGGAATATATGAAGAACTAGCTACTCGGATACAGAACTGGCTCGAAGGTAGAAGACAGAGGGTGGTGCTGGAAGGTTGCTTTTCAGACTGGAGGCCTGTGACCAATGCAGTGCCACAAGGATCGGTACTTG
Organism: Chiloscyllium plagiosum; assembly: GCF_004010195.1. Taxonomy (NCBI): domain Eukaryota; kingdom Metazoa; phylum Chordata; class Chondrichthyes; order Orectolobiformes; family Hemiscylliidae; genus Chiloscyllium; species Chiloscyllium plagiosum. Next base: position 5,258,770 of record NC_057739.1, read on the forward strand.
GTCCACTACTTTTTGTTTTTTATATAAATGATTTGATGTGAACATAGGAGGTATGGTTAGTAAGTTTGCAGGTGAACCAAAATTGGTATTGTAGTGGACAATGAAGAAGGTTACGTCAGAGTACAATGGAATCTCGATCAGATGGGCCAATGGGCTAAGGAGTGGCATATGGAGTTTAATTTAGATGAATGTGAGGTGCTCACTTTGGACAGACAAATCAGGGCCGGACTTATAATACTTAATGGTAAGTTTCTGGGAAGTGTTGCTGAACAAAGAGACCTTGGAGTGCAGGTTCATAGCTCCTTGAAAGTGGAGTTGAAGAGTGAAGAAGGCGTTTGGCACGCTTGCCTTTATTGGTCAGTGTACTGAGTACAGGAATTGGGATATCATGTTGCGGCTTTACAGGACATTGGTTAGGCCACTTTTGGAATACTGTGTGAAATTCTGGTCTCCTTTTTAGGAAGAATGTTATGAAACTTGAAAAAATTTCAGAAAAGGTTTAAGGATGTAGCCAAGATTGGAAGGTTTGAGCTATAGGGAGAGGCAGCTGGGACTGTTTTTTCTGTAGTGTTGGAGGCTGAGGGGCAACCTTACATAAGTTTACAAAATCATGAGGGGCATGGATGATATGAATAACCAAGGTCTTTTCCCCAGAGTAGCGGAGTCCAAATCGAGAGGTTTAAGGTGTGAGGAGAAAGATTTGAAAGGGACCTAAAGGACAATTTTTTCACGCAGAGGGTGGTGCGTGTATGGAATGAACTGCCAAAGGAAGTGCTGGAGGCAGGTACAATTGCAATATTTAAAAGGCTTCTGATGGCTTTGTGAATAGAGGGGTATGTGCCAAATGCTGGCAAATGGGACTAGATTATGGGGCGGCATGGTGGTTAGTACTGCTGCCTCACAGTGCCAGGAACCCAGGTTCGACTCCAGCCTCGGGCGACTGTCTGTGTGGAGTTTGCACATTCTCCCAGTGTCTGCGTGGATTTCCTCCAGGTGCTCCGGTTTCCTCCCACAATCCAAAGATGTGCAGGTCAGGTGAATTGGCCATGCTGAATTGCCCATAGTGGTCGGTGCATTAGTTAGAGGGAAATGGGTCCAGATGGATTACTCTTCAGAGGATCAGTATGGACTTGTTGGGCCCAAGGGCCTGTTTCAACACTGTAGGGAATCTAATCTAATCATTAACTTAAGACACCTGGTCGGCATGGATGGGTTGGACCGATGGGTCGTTTCCATGCTGTACATCTCTAGGACTATCGTTGATTGACTATATAGGTACCATTCAGATGATGAAAATACAACTATAGTGTCAGTATGATCCAGTGTAGCTTAGAGCAGTCAATATCTGTATAAGTGATGTGATTTGTCTTTGAGTGTCATATTTTCTCAAATACATAATATAATCCAGTTCCAGTCCCACACTGACAATAACACAACATAGAACATAGAATAATACAGCACAGAACAGGCCCTTCGGCCCACGATGTTGTGCACAAGCCTAAATTCAGACAACAATTCATAAATTAGGATTCAAAGTTCTGATATTAGAAAAATTAAGCTGTTTCTGCCTTGATGTATGTGTAGATATATTAATGCCAGAGATAACTTTGCTGAGTTGGAAATGTGGGGAAGAGGAAATTTTCTTCAAAGAAGCAGCAAAGTGTGCCTTGTCTGAACAGTATAAATAGCAAAGGTAGTAAAGAGTAAAGTATTAGGACAGGAGTAGACCATTAGAACTAGTGGGCGGCACGGTGGCATAGTGGTTAGCACTGCTGCCTCACAGCGCCTGAGACCCGGGTTCAATTCCCACCTCAGGCGACTGACTGTGTGGAGTTTGCATGTTCTCCCCGTGTCTGCGTGGGTTTCCTCCGGGTGCTCCGGTTTCCTCCCACAGTCCAAAGATGTGCAGGGTCAGGTGAATTGGCCATGCTAAATTGCCCGTAGTGTTAGGTAAGGGGTAAATGTAGGGGTATGGGTGGGTTACGCTTCGGCGGGGCGGTGTGGACTTGTTGGGCCGAAGGGCCTGTTTCCACACTGTAATCTAATCTAATCTAATCTAATCTAATCTAAAACTTTTGAGCCTCCTCCACCAATCAATATGATCATGACTGAGTTGGTAATGATGTCAGCTCTACTTTCCTGGCTGCCTCCCTATAACCTTTTGTCTCTCTTGTCTATCAAAAATCTAAGTAAGCCTTAAATAAATTCACACCTTCAAAAATAAATCTATTCTTTATCCTTATGCAAAGTAACAGACAGCCAGGAGCTCTCCTTCTAATGTGTCCAAGGTAATTGGTTAGAATCATGAATGAATTTAAATATTGCAGAAAGTTGCAACACCTCAGTGTACTGTATTTCAATATGTTACTCAGAGTCTGGACTTTCCCCACTTCCAATTCTCTAAACAGTGACTTATAGGACAATACAGAACTGATTGGCAACCAGTGTGGAAGCAGAGTTGCCGGGGGAAAGTCACGGGGACATCTGGGGATTCTGTTTGGCAGATTCATTTCAGGAAGGTGGGGCTATGCTCAGCGTGAATGTCAAATTTACTGAAGGAACAGGACATAAGCTGCTGACTAACTTCAAACCTGTCTCCTCCTCACCCATTCTCTTTTACATTTGCCTCAGTCACAGAGAAAGATCAATGAGAGTGTATGGGAAAGACATAAATTATTCAATAAATTAACATATGATTCAGAAGTACAAACATAAATACAATTTTAAAAATACTTTTGTTTAATTATATCACTACTGATTAAGAAATACATTTATAATTAAATAACTGAGATCAAGCAATTGTACTGTACCAGAAATTCAGAGTTTTAAAAGTTTTTATGAATTAATGACATTGCCCTTTTAATTGCTGGCACTGTCCTATAGTGTCAGTATGATCCAGTGTAGAATTTGAGATTGTGGGAATCAGCTCTGTCATTGGGGCATGTTTAAAGTGAGTGACTGATGCCAATGCTTGCTAAATGGTGGCACGCAATATTAGAACATAGAACATTACAGCGCAGTACAGGCTCTTCATCCCTCGATGTTGCACTGAGCTGTGGAACCAATCTGAAGCCTATCTAACATACACCATTCCATTTTCATCCATTTGTTTATCCAATGACCATTTAAATGCCCTTAAAGTTGGTGAGTCTATTACTGTTGCAGGCAGGGCATTCCACACCTCTACTACTCTCTGAGTAAAGAAACTACCTCTGACATCTGTCCTATATCTATCACCCCTCAATTTAAAGCTATGTCTCTGTGTGCTAGCCATCACCATCTGAGGAAAAAGGCTCACACTATCCACCCTGATTATCTTATATGTCTCAATTAAGTCACCTCTCAACCTCCTTCTCTCTAATGAAAACAGTCTCAAGTCCTTCAGCCTTTTCTCATAAGACCTTCCCTCCATACCAGGCAACATCCTAGTAAATCTCCTCTGGACCCCTTCCAAAGCTTCCAGATCCTTCCTATAATGCAGTGACCAGAACTGTATGCAATACTCCAACTGCGGTCGCACCAGAGTTTTGTACAGCTGCAACATGACCTTGTGGCTCCAAAATTCAATCCCTTGCCCAACAAAAGATAACACACCTTATACCTTAACAACCCTATCAGCCCAGGTGTCAACTTTCAGGGATCTGTATATATGGACACCGAAATCTCTCTGCTCATCTACACTATCAAGAATCTTACCATTAGCCCAGCATTCTTCCAAAGTGAATCATCTCACACTTTTCCATTGTTGTCTGTGTATGCTTCAGATGGAAGAGTGCAACACGGTGACACACCTTTCTCTTCTTGTCAGTGGAATTTAGAGTTCAGTGACTCTCCTGCCACCCTCATCTTCCTCTCTACAACCTATCGGTCCCCTAACAGTTTGATATTGTCCACCCAACATACCTTCCACCTGAATCTCATTTAATGCACCATCCAATTAGTCAGTGCTATCGAACGGTTTAACAATTCTGTTTGCAAGAATTCTTGGATGTTTTTATCACATGATTCCAACCACCCTATTCAGCCTTTCACCTTTGCCCTTACCTTCAATAAATTAATAAGCAAAAGTTTTCAAATGAGAAAATGAACAGAAAACATAGTTTCGCTGCCCCGGATAATTTTCTTTTAGGTTACTCGGAAGAGTGTCCAGAAGATTAACCTTAAATTTAGAGAGACTCTAGGTCAATGCTGGAAGGTGGATGGCTCAAACCTTTCTCTATCCCTGACAAATCCTCTAAAAGGTAGCGTTAGAGTGGCATTCCAAGAACCATGTGAGAAAAAGAGAGAGAAACAGAGGGGAGGCTTATTTAGTATTCTCAGGTCTCACATTCTAACCCCCACTAATCAGGCAACATGGTTCCAGTCGCAAGTATTAAAAGCAGGAGGACCTGGAACTAGTCATTCAATTCTCCAGTCCTTATTGCCCAGTATCATTCAGACTAATCTGGACCTGGATCTAGTAGACTCTGGGAATCTTGACATTCTCTAGGGAACACTGAGTTGGCAGACACGAAAAACAAAGTTTGAATTTCACACAGTTTCCACAATTTTACAAACTGTCAGCATTAAACCCCTTTGTGATTGCTCCATAAACTAGCTTATATCCTGATGAAACTAAGTTACCAGGGTGACAGTAACAACAACGAAAACTTGTACCAACTTGATTGTGATAAAACATTCCCGAGAGTAATAAATCACAGTATGGCACAGAACTACACAACCAGGCATGAGGTCAGATCAGCAAAGGTTTAGCCAGAGGTTGCTGGAGCTTCTTAAAGGCAGAAGGATGTTGGGATGGAATTCCAGACTTTGAAACCCCAGTGACTGAAGGCACAGCCACCAATGGGGGAGCGATTACAATCAAAGATACTGAAGAGACCAGAATTACAAACAGGGTATGATCGGGGTCAGTACTCTTGGGTTAAGGAGAAATCAGAGCTGAAAAATGTGTTGCTGGAAAAGTGCAGCAGGTCAGGCAGCATCCAAGGATCAGGAGAATCGACGTTTCGGGCATAAGCCCTTCTTCTTATGCCCGAAACGTCGATTCCCCTGTTCCTTGGATTCTGCCTGACCTGCTGCGCTTTTCCAGTAACACATTTTTCAGCTCTGATCTCCAGCATCTGCAGTCCTCACTTTCTCCATAAGGAGAAATCACCCTGGTTCCTGACCATTGTCTCTATCCAGTAAGTCCCTCCTCTGACAGTGAAATAACCACTATACTATAATATAGTGGAATGCACTGGGTATGTTACTGGACCAAGAAGCCAGAGAATGAGAGTTCAGATTCCACATAGTAGTTTGAGAATTTGATTTAATTTTATTTAAATCTGGGAATGAAAAACTGATATGAGTAATGATGACTATGAGTTTTTGAATTTTAATTAAAACACAACTATTTCACAAATGTGCTTTCAGGAAGGAAAACTGCCATCCTTACCTAGTCTGGTCTACATGTAACTCCAGCCAATGAACTATTATAATCTACAGCAGCAAAAATAAAACAATCCTGGGCAGAAAACTAGAAAGGAAAAACCTGATGATAAAATGTTTTCCATGTTTAAATCCAAGTTCGGCCAGACGTTGCTGGGACTGGAGGGTTTGAGCTATAGGGAGAGGCTGAACTTGGAGTGGAGATTGAGGGGTGACCTTATGGAGATTTATAAAATAATGAAGGGGATAGATACAGTGAATAGCCAAGGTCTTTTTCCAAGGGTGGGGGAGTCCAAAACTAGAGGGCATAGGTTTAAGGTGAGAGGGGAAAGATTATAAAGGACCTAAGGGCTATGTTTTTCATGCAGAGGGTGGTACATGTATGGAATGAGCTACCGGAGGAAGTGGTGGAGGCTGGTACAATTACAGCATTTAAAAGGCATCTGGATGGGTGTATGAATAGGAAGGGTTGGAGGGATGTGGGCTAATTGCTGGCAAATGGGACTAGATTAATTTAGGATATCTAGCTGGCATGGACGAGTTGAAGCAAAGGGTCTGGTATGACTCTATGCCTGTAATCTGCTTTTCATTTAGATTGGGGTCTCTTCCTAGAATTATTTTCCTCTTTATTCTTTAATATTGGTGTCAGTGTCAAGGCCAACAGTTGTTGCCCATCCCTAACTGTCCTTGAACTGAGTGGCTTGTTAAGTTATTTCAGAGGGCTGTGAAGAGCTAACCATGTTGCCGTGAGTATGGAATATCGAGGTGAGAATGGCAGCTCTTCCTTCCCTAAGTGATATTAATGGATCACATAGGTTTTTACAACTATTGACAGTGGTTCTCCAATTCCCTTCAGACCTTTTTTACAATTCCATAGTTATTAAATTAATTCCAATTTCACCACATGCCACAGTTGGCTTTGAACCCATGACCTAAAGCATTACTTTCTAGATTACAAGTTGAGTGACATCGCCATTGCATCACCATCTCCCCAATAAAGAATGAAAAAATTGAAGGAAAATGTTAGGGTGCAGACCTGGAGACTTTCAGTGTTCCCATTAAATCTTCTATTGGACTATTGTAATACAGTTGTCTGCTACTGCAAACGCTGCGTGGACGGGAGAGGAGAGTTTTGTTCGGTAGCTGTGAATTATAGCACAGGCATCAGCATCGTAGAAGAGAATTTCACCTCCATCATAGTCCACCAGTACACCGATCAACTTTGGGCGCCGCAGTAGATCCAGGGTCTTCAGCTGGCCGTCATGAGCGACCGTGTACTCTTCGTCGTAGCGGGAGAACACCCAGGAGGACGAGTTATATCCGAGACGGGACTCATGACCGGTTCCCTTGCGGGGAAGGCAGCTGTAAGCCAGGCCCACTTTGTAGGCGCAGCTATTCTCCACGTCTACTCTCCAGGTGCAAATGCCCCTCTGGAAAGACTCCAGGCCCAGGGCATTTGGCCAATGCTCAAAGCGCTCAGGACAGTCCGGGTACAAATGGACCTTTTTCCTGACGAAACTCAGTCTCTTTTTGCTCTCGGACAGTGTCAGCGATGAATGCAGTGTTTTCTCATCAATGTGCAAGTTTTCAGCAACTGAAACACAAGATTCTTGTGTTACTGAGGATCCTTACCCATTAAAATCTTTACATATCCAGCTCACCAGAGTTGGACCTGGAATGATCTTTACCCTTTCCTTTTGAAAACAAAATAATGTTTAAAGTCCTGGGTTCCAGAGGCTGGAACACCAAGTCTTGGTTAGCTCTCCCATGTGCAGTACTACGGAAATGCTGCACTGGCACAGATTTTGTTTTTTGTCACACAGCCGAAGTATATAGTTCGGAGAATTTGGAGGAAGTGTGGAAATTTACTGCAGAGGGGAAGAAGTACTTTTTGCTTGCTTTTTTGGTTCATAGTTTGTAAGGTTCTTTTAAAACAGGATAAATTGAGGGCCGGGGTTAGGAGCCCAGCAAAATACAGTGATATCACAGGGAAATGGTAAGTTCATTGGTTAGTAATAACTACTAATTTGACTATTACAGGTTACTTTCAGATTGAAGGTAAGTAGGGGAAATAGTTACAGGTTACAAAGATCAGTAGAAGATTTTTAGAAATCAAAGTAAGAACCATGTAATTAAAATAGAGATGCTGGGTCAGGTGATGTGTTGTAACTGCACGATGTGGGAACTGGTGGACCCCATTGTGGTTCATGCTGACCACATCTGTAGTAAGTGTTGGTTACTTGAGGAACTCCAGCTAGAGTTGATGAGCTGGAGAATGAGCTACAAACACTGACACATCAGGGAGGGGCAAGGAAGCTGTGTTTCAGGAGGCAGTCACACCCCTTAGATTATCTCCCTCAAATGTGGTCAGTGGTCAGTGACAGGAGGCTGTGACCATGAGTGAGGTGGATAGAGGGATCCGGGAGGTAGTGCTGAAGGAGCCTGAACCCTTGAGCTTGTCCAACAGGTTTGAGATTCTTGCCCCTGCGGATGATAGTGGGGGGCTGTAGAGAGAACGAGCAAACTGACCAGAGCACCAAGGGTAAGGGAGTCGTTCAAGAGCAGGGAGAAAAGAGAAATGTAGTTGTAATCAGGGATAGTATAGTCAGGGGAGTAGGCACTGTTCTCTGTGGCCAGGATCGAGAGTCCTGAAAGCTGTGTTGCCTACCTAGTGCCCAGGTTCAGGATATCTCAACTGGGCTGCAGAGGAACCTGGAGTGGGAGAGGAAAGATCCAGTTGTTGTGGTCCACGTAGGTACCAATGATACAGGCAGAAAGAAGGAAGAGGTTCTGCTGAGGGAATATGAGCAGCTAAATTAAAACACAGAACCAGAAAGGTAATAATCTGCAGATTACTAACTGAGCCACAGGGTCAACAAGATTAAATAGGTAAATGCGTGGCTCAAAGATTTGTGTGAAAAAACAGGTTTGGATTCAAGGGACAGTGGCACCAGCACTGGGGAAGGAGGGAGCTTTCCAATGGGACACACCTCGCCTGAATCAGCTGGGACCAGAGTCTTGGCAAATCACATAACTACGGCTGTGGATTGGGCTTTAAACTAAATTTGGGGGGATTGGGTTCAGTTGTATGGAAAATTATAGAAAAAGATAAAGAGGGGAAGGACTCAGCAGATGTTAAAGTTTCAAGATGAAGTATTACTGCAGAAAATACTCCAGGGTATTACTGGACAGAAAATATGAAAAGGGTCAGGAATCTAAATTCAGGCACAGCAGATAGGGGGACAGTTATTAGAAGGGAGGGCAGTCAACATAGGACTGAGAGTGTTGTACTTAAACGCACACAGAATACAAAACAAGGTGAATGAGTTTGTACTGCAGATTGAAATTGGCAGGTACGATGTTGTGGGTATCACAGAGATGTGGCTGCAAGGGGATCAGAACATCCAAGGATAGACATCCTATCGAAAGGACAGGCAAATGGACAGATGGGCTGTGGTTGCATTGATAGTAAGAAATGAAATTAAATCGATAGCAAGAACCATACAATTTCTACAGTGCGGAAGGAGGCCTTTCGGCCCATCAAGGCTGCACTGATCCTCCAAACAGCATGCCACGCAGACCCACCCCCCTACCCTATCCTTGTAAATCTGCATTTCTCATGGCTAATCGAGCTAGCGGGCATATCTCTGGACACTTGGACAATTTAGCACGGCCGATCCATTTAATTTGGACTGTGAAAGGAAACTGGAGCACCTGGAGGAAACCCATGCCACTACGGGGAGAATGTGCAAACCTCACACAACAGTTGTGGAATCGAACCTGGGTCCCCGGCGCTGTGAGGCAGCAGTGCTAACCACTGAGCCACCGCGCTGCCCTAGAAGAATTGATATAGCATCTGTATATTGATATACAGGATCCTAAAAGTTCTCGGGATGTGAGGAAGAAAATAAATCTGCAAATAGAAAAGGCTTGTAAGAAAGGCGCAATTACAATAATCTTGGAGGACTTCAATATGCAGGTAGACTGGGAAAATCAGGTTGGTAGAGGATCTCAAGAAAAGGAATTCATGGAATGTCTGTGAGATGTAACGGTATTGAGTAAAGGTAACTACAAAGACATGAGGGAGGAGCTGGCTAGAGTTGATTGGAAGGGGAGCTGAGCAGGGAAGATGGTGGTGCTACAATTGCAGGCATTTCCAGGGTAATTTGGGAAGGACAGCAGAAATTCATCCCTAGGAAGAAGAAACATACTAAGGGAAGTACGAGGGAACCACGGCTGATCAGGGAAGTCAGGGACAGCATAAAAACAAAAGAAATAGCATACAATGTGGTGAAGATTAATGGGAAGCCAAAGAATTGGGAAGTATTTAAAAATAAGCAGAGAACAACAAAACAAGGAATAAAGGGGAGAAGGTGAAATATGAAACTCAGGTAGCTGGTAATGGAAAAGAAGGAGGCAGAAGGTTTTTTTTTAAAGTATCTAAAGAAAGTCAGAGAGATGCAAAAATGCACACTGGGCCCCTGAAAAATGAGGCTGGAGGAGTAGCAATGGGGAAAAAAGACTGGAAAAAAGAAATGACAAAGAAACTAAATGGGTACTTTGGATCAGTTTTCACAGTGGAAGACACCAGTAGCTTGCCAGAACTTCATGAGCGTCAGGGGTAGAGGTGTGTGTAGTGGCCACCACTAAGGAGAAAGGTGCTTGGGAAATTGAAAGGTCGGAAGGTGGATAAGACACCCAGATTAGATGGACTATACCCAGAATTCTGAAGGAGAAAACTGTGGTGATCTTTCAGGAATCATTGGATTCAGGGAGGGTTGCAGAGGACTGGAAAATGGCCAGTGTAACACCCCTGTTTAAGAAGGGAGGGAGGCAGAAGACAGCCTGACTTGGGTCATTGGTATCACATCCATTTATAAGGATGAGATTGCAGAGTACTTGGAAGTGCGTGGTAAAATAGGACTGTGACAGCACAGCTGCATCAAGGGGAGGTCATGCCTGACAAATCTGTTCGAATTCTTTGAGGTGTATCAAGCAAGTTAGTCAAAGGAGAGCTAGTAGACATGATCTGTTTGGATTTCCAGAAGGCCTTTAACAAGTTGCCATAAAAGAGGCTGCTAAATAAGCCTGATGTGTTTGTGGCATGGATGGAGGATTGACTGACTGGCAGAAGGCAGAGAGTGAGAATAATATAGTCTTTTTCAGGATTGGCAGCTGGTGACTAGTAGAGTTCCTCAGGGGTCAGTGTTGGGACCGCAACATTGTACACATTAATGATCTGGACAAAGGAACTGAAGGCAGTGTTGCTAAGTTTGCAGATGACACAAAGAAAGGTGGAGGGACAGGTAGTGCTGAGGAAGTGGTGAGGATGTAGAAGGACATGGACAGGCTGGGAGAATGGACAAAGAAGTGGCAGATGGGATACAATGTGGGAATGTATGAGGTTATCCACTTTGGTAAGAAAAATGGAGGTGTAGACTATTTTCTAAATGGAAGGGCTTTGGAAATTTGAAACACAAAGGAACATAGGAGTCCTAATTCAGAATTCTGTTAAGGTTCATTTGGCAGTTAGGAAAGAAAATGTAATGTTAGCATTCATTTCAAGAGGCTAGAATACAAGAGCAGAGATGTACTACTGAGGCTACGTAAGTCTCAGTGTTTGGAATACTGTGAGCAGTTTTGGCCCCATACCCAAGTGCTGGCATTGGAGCAGATCCAGAGGAGGTTTACAAGAATGATCACAGGAATGAATATCTTGTCATATGAGGAGCAGTTGAAGAATCCGAGTCTGTACTTGATGAAGTTAAGAAGGATGAGCTGAGATCTGATTGAAACTTATAGAATACTGACAGGCCTGGATAGACAGTTACACTAATAGGAGAGAATAGGACCCGAGGGCACAGCCTCAGGTTGAAGAGATGACCCTTTAGAACTGAGATGAAGAGGAATTTCTTTAGCCAGAGGGTGGTTAATCTGGGAAATTCTTTGCTACAAAGGGCTGTGCAGGCCAAATTATTGAGTCTATTGAAGACAGAGGTAGGTTCTTGATTAGTAAGGGGATCAAGGGTTACAGGGAGAAGGCAGGACAATGGTGTTGAGAAACATATTAGCCATGACGAATGATGCAGCGACTCGGGCCAGATGGTCTAAATCTTATCCTGTATCTTGGGTCTTAGAGGAGTGTATTAAAGAAGGAAAAAGAGATAGAGAGGTGAGGATAGTTAAGAAGAGAATTTCAAAGGCCACTGAAGGCATGGTCACCAATGGAGGAGAAATGAAAATAATTAATTCTCAAGCAGGTTGAATTAGATGAAGCCAGTATCTCAGTGAGTTGTGGGGCTGGTGAATGTAACAGAGGTAGGGATGGGCAAATCTGTGGGGGGTACCTGAAAGGCTGTATTTGTTGACACTAGTGCATGCACACTGTACCCTCCCAAATTTCTGCATGTGCATTGAAGGGGCAGGCGGTGGAGGGGGGGGGGGCATGATCTAGACTCTGGAAGAGAGAAGGAAGCGTGTGTATTGGAGAGGGGTAGAAGAGCAGATGGAGAAAAGTGGAGGATGGGGCAGAGTGAGTGCAGAGGGAGAGAGGGGAAGAAGGGAGGTGGGCAGAAAGAAGATGGAGGGTAGGGGGAGGAAGTGGGGTAGGGGAAGGAAGTGGGGTAGAGGGAGAAAGGGGACCTCATGAATCTCACATTCTCACTGCCAAACCTCCCCCATCTTCACTTGCTGCCGCTGAGCTCTTCTTCGCAATCCCTTCTCTGTGGATGTCTAATGTAGCCTTTTACATGATGACAATATGAGTATAGAAGTGTGTGCATGAGCAGTTGCCCACAGTCGCAGGTGGGTCAGCAGACACTGCTATTTGAAAACACAGTTTGAATGGAGCCGATGCAGATCAGCCAGCCCAGAATGGTTGGGGACCAGGACTTGGTACAAATAAAACAATGGTTGCAAAGTCTTGGCTTGATTCAGAAAGGACTGCCGGTTAGTTATTACTGACCTGGAATGCAGATCATGGCTGCAGATGCCCACAGGTTACTGAGGAGATGACTGTGAACGCAGGCAAGGTTGAAGTTCAGCTTATTAGAGTCCTCGGGCTCAAGAATTCCCTCTGCTTCCTCCGCCCTAGAACAGAAATTACATTCAGTATAGAGTAGCTGGAACATTGCTTACAGTTCTACACAATGTACTTTTGGAAGGTTTTCAAGATTTTGGAGTGACTACAGAGGAAATGACAGGGATGAAGGACTTCAGTGACGTTGACATAACCGAGAAGTTGGGATTGTCCTAAATAGAGAGTTTAGAGGAGACTAGAGATATTTAAAAAGACTAAATAAAATATGGAGAAAAAGTATCCATTGGCAGGAGGGTTGGTAAGCAGAGGACACAGATTTAAGATAACTTAACTGCAAAAACCAACAATCACATGGGTCTGCTTTCCCTCGTAGTAAGAATGGGTGTTTGGGGTCTGTTTATCAAATGTGAAAATGTGACGGAGTAACCAGGCTTCATCAGTAACGTGAAGCCATTGCCTGTGATCTTGGACCTGCGATAATCTATGCCTACAACACACCCTTTTACTGTCAGACTGCAAGCTGCTGAAATACAGACAGATTTTCTTTTAGCAAATGCAGATGTAGATTTAGAAATTCAGCTCCAGGACACTCCTGAGAACAACATACAACAAGGTGGTACATTTTAACAGGCTGTTTGATCATCTGTGATAAAACCCAGAATATGTTGTATTCGAAACAACAACCAACAGAGTTTAACCTGGGACTTTCATGTGTAATGGTATGTCGGGAATAGAAGAATGACGAGGGTAATGATGAGAGCCAGTCAAGGGCAGTAGTGGGGAAGTTGTGTGTGGAGTCTGAAGAGATCGGAGGGGCGCTAAATGAATATTCTTCGTCAGTATTCACAGGAAAAAAACAATGTTTTGAAGGAGAATACTGAGATACAGGCTATTAGACTAGACTGGATTAAGGTTCATACGGAGGAGGTGTTAGCAATTCTGGAAAGTGTGAAAATAGATAAGTCTCCTGGGCCGGATGGGATTTATCCTAGGATTCTCTGGGAATCCAGGGAGGAGATTGCAGAGACTATGGCTTTGATCTTTATGTCGTCATTGTCTACAGGAATAGTGCCAGAAGACTGGAGGATAGCAAATGTCCCCTTGTTAAAGAAACAACCCGAATAATTATAGACCAGTGAGCCTTACTTCTGTTGTGGACAAAGTTTTGGAAAGGATTATAAGAGATAGAATTTATAATCATCTAGAAAGGAATAATTTTATCAGGGATAGTCAACACAGTTTTGTGAAGCGTAGGTCATGCCTCACAAACCTTATTGAGTTCTTTGAGAAGGTGACTAAACAGGTGGATAAGAGTAAAGCAGTTATGTGATGCATTTGGGTTTCAGTAAGGCATTTGATAAGGTTCCCAATGGTAGGCTATTGCAGAAAATACGAGGCATGAGACAGAAGGTGAATTAGCGGTTTGGATCAGAAATTGGCTAGCTGAAATAAGACAGAGGGTAGTGGTTGATGGGAAACATTCATCCTGGAGTTCAGTTACTAGTGGTATACCGCAAAGATCTGTTTTGGGACCACTGCTGTTTGTCATTTTCATAAATGATCCAGATGAGGGCTTAGAAGGATGGTTAGTAAATTTGTGGATGACACTAAGGTCAGTGGAGTTGTGGACAGTACGGAAAGATGTTGCAGGTTACAGAGGGACATAGATAAGCTGCAGAGCTGGGCTGAGAGGAGGCAAATGGAGATTAATGTGGAAAAGTGTGAGGTGATTCACTTTGGAAGGAGTAACAGGAATACAGAGTACTGGGCTAATGGTAAGATTCTCGGTAGTGTAGATGAGCAGAGAAATCTCGGTGTCCATGTGTATAGATCACTGAAAGTTGCCACCAAGGTTGATAGGGTTGTTAAGAAGGCATATGGTATGTTAGCTTTTATTGGTAGAGTGATTCAGTTTTGCACCCAGGAGGTTAGGTTGCAGTTGTACAAAACTCTGGTGCAGCCACACTTGGAGAATAGCATACAGTTCTGGTCAGTGCATTATAGGAAGGATGTGGAAGCTTTGGAAAGGGTCCAGAGGAGATTTACTGGCATGTTGCCTGGTGTGGAGGGAAAGTCTTATGAGGAAAAGCTGATGGACTTGAGGCTTTTCTCGTTAATGAGAAGAAGGTTAAGAGGTGGCTTAATTGAGGCATACAAGATGATCAGAGGATTAGAGAAGGTGGAAAGTGAGAGCCTTTTTCCTCAGATGGTGATGGCTAGCACGAGGGGACATAGCTTTAAATTGAAGGGTGATAGATATCGGACAGATGTCAGAGGTAGGTCCTTTACTTAGGGGCGTAAAACGCACTGTCTGCAACAGCAGTGGACTCGCCAACATTAAGGGCATTTAAATGGTCATTGGATAAATATATGGATGATAATGGAATAGCGTAGGTTAGATGGGCTTTAGATTGGTTTCACAGGTCAGCGCAACATTGAGGACCAAATGGCTTGTTCTGTGCTGTAATGTTCCAAACTGAGAATGGCCTCCTGTTAAAAATAAATATAGTCATCAGAACATAAGAAACAGATGCAGTCAACTGTATGCGGTCTGTCAAACTGGGTAAGATTTAAACCTAGGTCCACAAGCTTATTAAAATCACTTGCAAATTTAAACAAGGCCCTGTACTAACACTCAGTTGTTGCTGACATTCCAAGCTGCAAAAATAAAACTTTAATGGATTGTTCCAAGTTTCGTGTCAATAGTCAATATCTACGCTGTATGATTGACTGCACGTACCTTTCAAATATTTCCTTCTGGTGTTTCTGCAGGAAAAGAGAACGAATTTAGTTACTCAGTAAACCACAATGACTCATAAATGAGACAGGATTGTAGTGGAGGTGCTGCTCACCACCAGGACGGTATCGTCCATTTTTGTCACTATGTCTACCAGGTAGTTTTTAATGTCAGCTAGCTTTTGCTGGGATTCCATCCAATAGGTATTCTGGGTCAAAATGCTTTGCTGGACTCGCTCTTCCTCATCATGGATCACCTCTAACAGTCTCTGCTCCTCATTGTCGCACATCTCACGGATAAAGTTGAGACGTTGAATGACCTGTTCCCTGGCACTGCTGGCATCAGCCTGTGGGCATGAACATGGAGAGAAACCGTCTGAGAATGAGCTGTACTAAGTGGGATTCGTCAGCATTACAATACCTTCCATTGCTGAGATCACCCCAATCAACAAAAGTTGCATTATTATAAGTTAGAGTTCTGTGTCATTTAATGCAGCAATGAATCCTGTTAAGGCACTTCATGGGAGGTTATCAAAAAACATTTTACAATGAACTGCTTTAGGGAGTTGTGACAAAAGATTGAACACAAACATGGGCTTTAAAGAATGTCTTAAAGGAAGAGGATTAGAAAGGGAATTCCAGAGCTTGAGGCCTGGGCAGCCTAAAGCTCTCGGGAAGAAATAATCAGATTCAGGTCTGCACATGATCTTGCTGTTTTTATTTTCAGACGCCCTTTAGTGATGCATTGCACATGCATTACACTCCATTCCCCTCCTACTGGATAAATGAGAGGTACATTTCCTTTTCCTCAAATGTTCAGACTTCTGGAACAAGCTGCTCTGTAAATAATGTAAACAATAAACTCAGATGCAATTCAAACATTCAATTTCACCAGTCTTCTTCCAGTCCTTTCTTCTTGTTTAAAATTAGTAACTAATGTGGACTTTGAGCTCAGTCATGTACAATGAGGTGAAAAGTTTGATCCAGTCCCTTCCTCGTGACTAGTACAACAACTGCTGGCAAAGAATAGTGTGCAAGGCTGACCTTGTCTGGCTGATACTCAGAACTCATTCTCTTTTGCTGTGCGAGTTGTTCAACAGGTATTCTAGTGACCTATGATCAGTATTATTTCAAACTCACTTTCATACAAGTACAGACGAAAGTGCAAGGTATCAGACATGATTGAGAATGCTTCTCTTTGTCTGTGAATGGCATTCTCTCTGGCCAAAGTTGAGTACACATATATACAATCTAACTTTGCACAATACAGCTTATGATAGTTTGTTCAAAACAGTGGAACCTCTTGCTTTATTCTCTTAGTACGTTTGTGGGATCTCACTATTTGTTCTCTTTCAAATAAAACTTATTTACCCTTAGCCAGACAGTGTAGTTCCTACCACATCACAACCACTTTTGTCCACGTGTGAATACCACGAAGATTCAGAGAGCATGTCAAAGTGTAAGAGGTTGGGTTCAGTATCTATTATTTTGATCATTTGTGCAGTGCTAATGCTTGATCAAGGATCTCTGATTGTGTTCTGATAGAGTGCATGTTACACACTCTGTGTTTGTTTTTTTGTCCTGCAGAACTAGTTGTCATTGTGTTTTCTGTTTAATCTGTCCTCCATCACTACAAAATGGTACAATGGAGGCAGAGTGATAATGTCACTGGAATAGTAAGCCAGAGGACATGGGTTCAAATCTCACCATGGCAACTGGTCAGGTTTACTTCCAAATAATTATTGTGGAATTGGAAGCCAATCTGAGTAACGATGACCACATAATCAATGTTATTGTCAGAAAGAAAATGGAAGTATCTCTCTCTCTCTTAGGCAGAGGCCTGGGTTCAAGAACGCCTGTCCATGCATGTCCATAACATCACTGAACAGGTTGATGAATAATGCCCACTCAGATGTCTTCGAGGAGCTCTGCTGGTGCAATGGTAGTGTCCCTATCTGTGAGCCAGGAGGCCTGGGTTCAATTTCCACCTGCTCAGAACATCTCTGAACAGGTTGGTTAGAAAGTATCTAAAAACCCATCTGATTAACTAATATCCCTTAGGGAAGGAAATCTGCCATCCTTACTCGATCTGGCCCACTGGCCCAGCAAAGGCATTTGGGAATGGGTATCAAATATTGGCCTTGTCAGTATATATCTATATCCTGTTAAAGAATAAAAGAAATTAAACTGGGGTTGGGAGCTTCACAGTGAAAAAAAAACTGTAACCTCTACAACATACCTCTACATGCCCTGTAGGTCTCAACTGTCTTGTTGATGTCTCTCTCCAAAAAGAGAAAAGGTAGGAAATGTGCATTCTGCTGGGGGCTCACCAAATAAAATTAGACCCAGTGATGCAAATAATTCCTTGAGATCTCAGGCATGGTTCATGTACCTTGTGCTCCATATAAAATCATCACAGGAAGCATTTTGTCCCAAAAGCTCAACTACTTAAAGCTCAAATTGCTGAACGTTTGTCACTAACCTTATTGCATACATGCTCACTGCTATAATAATGTTCTTGATAATAAACATTTTCCAACTAATTGCATTTGCACCTTCAGCGAAATACATGGACTCAAATAAACAACAAAGATGATATAATACAGTATGTCCTTATGTGAAGGTTCTAGATGTACTGAGTTGAACTGCACATAGTATTGCTACAATGGCACTATCATCACTGAATCTCCCACATAACATTTTGAGGGTTATCATTAACCAGAAATTGAATGGGTCAGCGATATAAGTACTGGGGTCACATGAGCAGAGTTCAGAGACTGGAGGTTCTGTGGCATGTAATTACCCAAATCCTGTTCACCAATAGGGTGAGTGCAGTTCCAACAACATCATTCAGCACAAACATTCCAGCCACCACTTTAAACATTCACTCTGAGAGAGATGGGCACCATGGGGTATACACAGCTTTATTTCCACCACCCCCCTCCCCCAACTTCATTTTGATTTTGTTCCTTCCCTCACTCCTTACCTCCCCCTCAATTTTGATGATTTGCATTGCCCTTAATGGAATTAGCATATAAATATCAAATTTGCTACAGGCTGGTTTTACTTGTGGTGGTTAGTAATTCAAAAGAAAAACAATTTAAAAATAGACATGGTGACTTTGATGATGGCAAGGTCGTTTAGTTGTGCGTAATGGCACTTTAGATACATAAGGAAGAAAGCATTCACTCTGGCAGGGCTTTTACGTCACTGTGGTAGTGTCCCTACCTCTGAGCCAAGAGATCCAGTTTAAAGTTCCACCTATCTCAAAGTTGTGTCATAACATCTCGGATCAGGTTGATTAAAAAATATCTAAACCTCCATCACTGGCGCACACTAGCGTCAATGTGTATCACATACAAAATGAGCGAAAACAACTCACCAGGATTCCTTTAACAGCACCTTCCATCTACCATCTGGAAGCTCCTGTAAGCTGCCCTCCAAGCTACATACCATTCTGACCTCAAACTATATATCACTGTTCCAGCACATAAGTCACTGGGTCAAAATCCTAAAACTCCCTAACAAGAATGTGGGTGTCCCTACACACATGCACTGCAGCAGTTTAACATGACTTCTCCTCCAGGACAACTAGGGATGGCCAATAAATGTTAGTTCAGCCAGTGAGATTCACATGACACAAAATAAAAATACGTTCTCCACCTGCTGCTTTCCCACTGCTTTGCACTTTGTTTCTCTTCAAGTATATGTCCTGTGAAAATCAACCCATGAACATAATGCTACCAGGAAGTAAATCTCCCCAGAAAAAGGGAGCACATTCTGCAGCTAGAAACTGGAATGGGAGTTAAATGGAGGCACTTGCCTTAACGCTGCGGCGTTTTTTGTTCAGAGTCCCATCCGTGAATCTTTCCACTGAAGCTAATCTCAGCTGTAATTTCTCACAATCATCAACCAGTTTATTCTGGGGAGAGAAAAGAGACCCAGTTACCTGTCACACCAGTTATACAGCAAGGGCAATCAAACCACGTGCATCCATTACACAAGGAATAAGTGTGTTTATTGTATGTACAATAAAGAGATTTGTAACTTGAGAGATCACAAAATGTGCAGTCTTTGTTTAACAGTGTGAGGGGATACTTCTCTGTTTGACCCAAGTTTAAACAGCCCAAGTTTAGTCATTTTTTGTAATAATTTTCACTGTTTAAGAAAACTATATTAAAATAGTTTAAACTGTGGCTCAGTGGGAGCATTATCACTTTGGAATCAGAAGGTTGTGAATTCAAGTCCATTTCCAAAGATGCACTGGTACGTGCTACGCTGTCAAAGGTGCTGTCACCTACAGGTGAAGTGTTAGCCTGCGGCCCTGTCTAACCTCTCAGGTGGACATAAAAAATTCCACAGCATTATCTATTATAAATAGCATGCGCCTTATGTGTGTGTGTGTGTGTGGATGTGTGGTTTCTTTTTCGTGGAGCCCTATTGGAACTTTCTTATGTGGAGTGTGGGACCTCCTCATGACCTCCTGAGTTGATTAAGCTAATTAAAATTCAAGTACCAATATCCTCCAAATGCAGGGGCTGCAAAAGATAACGACTTAGTTACAGGGCCTTATTCCAGAGCGGAGTGCGAGACATCAAACTGATCGCCATGAGTTCCTACATTGACTAGGCTGGTGAGAATTTATCTAGAATTAAAATAATTCCCATCTGATCAAAGATGCTAATAACCCTCATTTAATGTAAAAGTCAACACTATGCCTTTGCTCTAATGAAGTGTAAACGTTCTCTGAACTGTCTTCACCATAGAAAGCATTCTATCTGGATGCATCTCCCCTACTCTCCCTTGGACTCCCCTGGATTGTAAGAAATTACAGAAAGTTGTGAACACAGTCTAGTGTACCATGCAAGCTAACCTTCCATTCACTGGTTTCATCTATATTTGCTGCTTCGGGAAGGCAGCCAACATCATCAAAGATCCTGCCCAACAATCTCTTCCAACCTCTTCCATCAGGCAGAAGATACAAAAGCTTAAACACACGTAGCAATAGATTCAAGAACACTTCTTCCCTGCTGTCAATAGACTTCTGAATAGACCCCTCAAATTTCAAATCTAATGTTGAAGTTGCTTTTTGTGCATCTTCTTTGTAGTGTACCATTGAATGTCTCTCTCTATTCTATCACCGTATGATCTTTGTATGGTATGATCTACCTGTACTGCATGCAAAACAAAACTTTTCACTCTACATAAGTACATGAGACAATAATAATTCAAATCAAATCAATGTATTTACATCCTTCCTTAAATAAGGTGACCAAAACTGTACACAGTTGTAGTCTCATCAGTGCTCTGTAAAACTGAAGCATAAACTCACAACTTCTGGATTCAAATCCACTTCCAATAGATGAGCTTTCCTGCATATGAGCCTTCTGTGATTCATTCACCAGGGCACCAAGATCCCTCTGTATCTTAGAGCTCTGCAATCTCTCACCATTTGGATAATGGACTTTGTTATTCTTCTTGCCAAAATGAACTATTTCATATTTTCCCACATCATATTCCATTTGCTACATCCTTACCCACTCACTTAACCTATCTTTTTTTATATATAATGTCTTTATGTGTTATTCACAACTTAGTTTTTACCTGGTAGCAGGTTTTACATTCTCAACACTCTCTGGGTAAAGAACTTTCTCTTGAATTCCCCACTGGATTTACTAGCCATGAACACTGTCTTATGTTCATGGCTACTAGTTTTGATCTTCCCTAAGTTGATCCTGTTGAACCCCTCTGCTAAAATTAAAGGATTCAATCAGATCACCTCTCAGCCTCCTCTTTTCTCCTTCTGGCCTATTTTGTGTTTATGCAGTAGAAATAGTGGCAGGGTCTTGGTCATAAGGTGCCAACCTGAAGTAGTATTGGATACGGCATAGCTCCCCGGGGTGCTTGATACATGCCCAATTTCCACCAATTCAGCCTAGTCTGTGGGCAGGCAAACATTGAGCATTGAAAATCCAGCAGACAAAAGTGAGGACTGCAGATGCTGGAGATCAGAGTCAAGATTAGAGTGGGGCTGGAAAAACACAGCAGGTCAGGCAAAATCCGAGGGGCAGGAAAATCGACGTTTCGGGCAAAAGCCCTTCATCAGAAATGAGGCTGGGAGCCTCAGGGGTGGAGACATAAAAATGGGAGGGGAGTTGGGCTGGGGGGAAAGTAGCTGAGAGTGCAATAGGTGGATGGAGGTGGGGGTGAAGGTGATTGGTCGGAGAGGAGGATGGAGCGGATAGGTGGGAAGGAACGTGGACAGATGGGACAGGTCATGAGGAAGGTTGGAACTGGGGTAAGGTGGGGAAAGGAGAAATGAGGAAATTGGTGATGTCCGCATTGATGCCCTGGGATTGGAGGATCCCAAGGCAGAAGATGAGGCATTCTTCCTCCAGGGGTTGTGTGGTGAGGGAGTGGCGATGGAGGAGACCCAAGACCTGCATGTCCTTGGCAGAGTAGGAAGGGGAGTTGAAATGTTCAGCCACAAGGCGGTGGAGTTGATTGGTGCGGATGTCCCAGAGATGTTTCCTAAAGCACTCTGTGAGTAGGCTTCTGGTCTCCCCAACGTAGAAGAGACCGCATCGGGAGCATTGGATACAGTAAATGACATGTGTGGAAGTGCAGGTGAAACCTTGATGGATGTGGAAGGCTCCTTTGGGGCCTTGGACAGAGGTGACGGGGAGGTGTGGGTCCAGGTTTTGCAATTCTTGCAGTGGCAGGGGAAGATGCCAGGAGGGAAGGTGGGTTCTTAGGGGGCATGGACCTGACCGGGTAGTCGCGGAGGGAACAGTCTTTACGTAAAGCGGAAAGGGGTGGGGAGGGAAATATTTCTCTGGTGGTGGGGTCTGTTCTTAGATGGTGGAAATGGTGGAGGATGATGTGATGTATACGAAGGTTGGTGTGGTGGAAGGTGAGGACGGGGGGTTCTGTCCTTGTTGTGGTTGGAGGGGTGGAGTTTGAGGGCAGAGGTGCGGGACATGGATGAGATATGCTGGAGGGCATTATCAACCACGTGGGAGGGGAAATTGCAGTCTTTAAAGAAGGAGGCCATCTGGTGTGTTCTGTGGTGGAACTGGTCCTCCTGGGACCAGATACGGCAGAGGCAGAGGAATTGGGAATAAGGGATAGCGTTTTTACAGGAGGTAGGGTGGGAGGAGGTATAATCCAGGTAGCTGTTGGAGTCAGTGGGTTTGTAAAAAGTGTCAGTGTTGAGTCAGTCATTGTTGATGGAGATTGAGAGGTCCAGGAAGGGAAGAGAGGTATCAGAGCTGGTCCAGGTGAATTTGAGGTCGGGATGGAATATGTTGGTGAAGTTGATGAACTGCTCAACCTCCTTGTGGGAGCCCAAGGTGGCGCCGATGCAGTCATTGATGGAGCAGAGGAAAAGGTAGGGAGTGGTGCCGGTGTAACTACTGAAGATAGACTTTTCCACATAGCCGACAAAGAGACAGGCATAGCTGGGGGCCCATGGCTACCCCTTTCGTCTGGAGGAAGTGAGAGGATTTGAAGGAAACATTGTTGAGAGCGAGGACCAGTTCAGCCAAACAAATAAGAGTGTCAGTGGAAGGGTACTGGTGGGGATGTCGGGGACGTTTGACCGAAACGTCCATTTTCCTGCTCCTCGGATGCTGCCTGACCTGGTGCTTTTCCAGCACCACTCTAATCTTGTGAATCCAGCATCCAGGGAGCACAACCCTGCAGTGAGTCCAGGTGAAATCACTGGATCTTGCAGGAAAGCCATGGAAAGCAGCAGAATTAGCTCCTTAGCTGAGAGAAGTGCTGACTTAGTGGTTAGCACTGCTGCCTCACAGCACCAGGTACCCAGGTTCGATTCCAGCCTCGGGTGACTGTGTATGTGGAGTTTGCGAATTCTCCGTGTCTGTGCGGGTTTCCTCCAGTGCTGCGGTTTCCTCCCACAGTCCAAAGATGTGCAGGTTAGGTGAATTGGCCATGCTAAATTACCCCATAGTGTTCAGGGATGTGGAGGTTAGATGCATTCATCAGGAGAAATGTAGAATAATAGGGTAGGGAATAGATCTGGGTGGGATACTCTTCAGAAGGTTAGTGTGGTCTTGTTGGGCCAAATGGCCTGTTTCCACGCTGTAGGGATTCTATGAACACTCTGGTTATCAGTTGAACGTATCCTGCCCAATCATTATGTATATTCATAGTTTTCAAACCACTAAACATGAGAGGCAAGGGATGTATAATTTTAAATAATAACAGTAAAAGCAGCAAAAACTCAGCTGATGAATTGAGCAGTAATGAAACGGACCTGAAAGTTGTTCCTTTCACAGATACTCCATGACCAGCTGCACTTTACCAGCTTTAAAATCTTACTTCACATTTCCAGCTTCTCCAATATTTTGTTTTTGTATTCAGGTATAATTTTAACCTTAATCCCTGACAGATGATCACAAATGACCATCAGTTTTACACATCATCCTGTTTGTTTCTCTCACAAAGTGGACATGCTAGTGAGGTAAGAGGTAAAACAGGGAGCCTCCTTGGTCACACAGCTGTTGATAAATGGTCAAATTTATCCCCCATGTCATGGATCCCATTCACAGAGAAATTGAGGAACCTTTTAGTTAGTGTTTCAAGCAACCCGAAAGCTGGAAGGTGGGGGACGACATGGTTAACTCTTGAAATCACTCTGAAACCTGTACATTCAGCTGCACAATGCATATTTGGGTACAGAATAAAGTCGCAACATTTTTTTTGTGTGTGAGAGAGGCAGAGAAATGATACAAGATGAAATGAAACAAAGAAAAAGCATGTAGTTCAAATTTGTCCAAGGCTCGTCCTTCTCCTGATCTCTGTCACAATCCCCAGTCCAACAACACACTGAGATTGCTACATTCTTCCAATTCTGGCCTCTTGCACATTCCCAACATTAATCAATCCATTATTAGAAACCATTCTTTTAGCCACCCAGCTCCTAAATTCTGGAAAATTCTCCCCAATCCTGGATTCTTTTTTAAGATATGCCCGAAAACCTGGTTTTTTGACCAAACATGTCATTGCCTTTCCTCGTGTCTTATATGGTCCAGTGCCAAATTTTGCTTGGCATTGTTGCACTGAAGTACCATGGCTTGTTCAAGGTGTTACATTATAGAATCATGGAATCCCTGCAGTGCAGGGAGAGGCCTTTTGGCCTATCAAGTCTGCACCAATTTTCCAAAGAGCATCCCACCCGGATATAGCATTTCCCATGGCTAATCCACCTAATATGCATACTCCTAGTCACTATGGACAATTTAGCATGGTCAATTCATCTAGCCTGCACACCCTTGGACTGTAGAAGGAAACTGGAGCACCCAGAGGAAGCCCATGCAGACACAGGGAGAATGTGCAAACTCCACACAGTCACCTGAGGCTGGAATCAAACCCAGGTCCCTGGCACTGTGAGGGAGCAGTGCTAACCACTGAGACACCGTACTGCTTAAATATACACATTGTTGTGACAGAGACTGTATTATTTAGTGCTGCAACTAACACCATACCTGATTATAATCAGGCCGTTAATACACATTCTGTGGTCGATTATATTCATATCACATGCCTGTCTTGAAATGTTCTTTCAAAACAATACAAGCAACGGCAACACTTCTATGTCATTCTGTAATCTCAGATGATAGTGGGAACCCCAGAATTAGTCTCAATGCCTTGTGCACCGAGTAAAGCCAGACTACACCAACTGTTTTCTGACCAACCAGCAGAAACTGCCGATGTTTACTGATGGCCAGCAGCCATGGGGAGAGAACAAAAATGTTTCTAGCTTCAAAGAAAAAAAGCTCTTCTGATAACATGGGGTAGACTCTGGGCAGGGTTACAAAGAGAAACAATAGATAAATGGCAGTAAGTTGAAGACACTGGACACGCAAGGCAAGTGGAAGTGAGAGGAACAGCAAGAGTTAACAATTGATTAAAATTATTTTCACTGTCAAATCTAGTGAGGCACCTGCACCAAAAGAAACTTACTGCATGGCATTTTATGTAATGTCAGAGCTAAACAATCATGAAATGTACTTTTAAAAAATAGTTAATAAAGAATATTATTTAGGAAAAAAATATAAAAGAAACAGAAAAGATATTCCAAAGAGAGGGAGATATTGAATAACAAGCAGCACGAGAGGAGTTAGTTCAATGGTTTGTATGCATTCTTCCTATATGTTTTATATTCCTGAGCACGTGTGGTTTGGATGTAAATATCTTTACAGTTTAAGTGTGGGGTGGGGTAGACAGTGTGACCTTGTGCAACTGGGTCAAATAAAGATAGTGAATCATTTTATATCTCTCCCCATTTTTACTCACATTGAAGTTGGTGTTGCATTGTAAAAGAGGCCAGCTGCTCATTATCACCTGTGCCATGCCAAGGCAACGGAGTCAAGATTTACTCCAATAGGTTTGCAAACATAACAGTGATTACACTTCAAAACAATTCACTGTTTAAGAAGCACTTTGCCAGGTGCGATAACCCAATACATAAACAAATGCCTGACCTTGCTTCCATTGTTTTGCGCACTTTGAGCCAAGGTGCGTGGTAAGAAAATGATTCTATGGTGAGGATATATTGTACAGAGAGAGCCTGAGTACACACTGCTAGACACAGTGCTGTGGATAACATTGTCTCATTTACACTGGATGTGAGTGGGAGGCAGAATGGTGAAGATTCTACTCAAGCTATGATTAACTAGCTCAATCTGCAGTCTCCTTTTCTCAGATTTTACCTCAGCATGTATCAAAACCGAATGAATGTACTAGCACACAATGAACTATCAAAGCTCAAGTCATTGTAAGGTTTCTCATCTGCTCATGATTTGAAATAAGTGGACTTCACTAAAGAGAGCTGGCTTATTGACTCCTGGCCTCAGAAATTCGCTATCACACAAAGTAATATGATCCAAGGATCCAGTCTTAAATTAAAACTTTTAACTCCTGGGGAAAGAAGTGGTTACATTATCTTCTAAACTTAACCTTCACAAGCTATGAATAGCACTTTGCAGACTTTACAGAGTTCTTCTTGATGACGGAATGATGAGGGTTCAGGTGTTCATTGCGCCCGCCTCAGTTGCTGCTGTAGGAGCACACATTCTCCAAGTCTATTCAGGTTCACCAAGTTTTTCAGTATGGTCTCAGTGTGTACCTCAGTGGTTCAGCATGAGACTCAGCCTCCACTATTGCTTGCATTGTGAGATCAAAGCCTAGCTTTGTGTGATACACACTGTGTGCTGGTACATTCATTCAGTTTTGATACATGCTGGACTGGGGTATCCTCTGGCCTGGGTGACCCATTCCACTTTTGGCAGAACCCTTAAGTCAAAACGATTTGCCATCGTAACTTGTTTGAGGAATGAACTGATGAAAAGGTAACAGGGGATTGTGGACCACATTAAATGGCAGGACCAGTGTGATTTAAGGATGAGAAAGAAACCTAGGAAGAACAGAGGAGGATACCAGGTGAATTAGAATTCAGTTAGGTACTGAAAGAGGAATGGGGAGGATGAGAGCATGGTAAATGAGATAGAAATGAAAACAAAGAAAAACAAATTTTACATTTTTAAAAGTTCTCAGAACAAAGATCTCTTTCTCTTGTGCTTGCATGGCTTTTTTACAGATACTCCAAAAATATTGTCAAATGCTGCAGGTTAATTATTATGTATCATAACAGACTTACACTCCATTGAAAGCAAGGGGCAATCAGCTCTGTCCGTTCATTGACTGAATGGTGACTGAACCACACTAAAGGGGTCAGCTTGGATTCAGGTCTCTGATGTGGGACTAGAACCTCATGATCTTCTGTATGAGGAACAATATGTCATGATGCCAAGCAAACACCTTGATAGACCACACCAATACGGAAAACTAAACTCATTAAAGGATAAATTAGTCTTACACTGCATACAGTATAACCTGAGAATGAGAGAATGAACTCCATGGCTTCATTGTGCAGACAGATTATACAACCCAGGATTGTTATCCTTAGATGTAGAAAGTTAAAGGGTGATATATTTGAATTTTTCAAGAAACAAAGGGGAACATAAAAGTTAGATAGAGAGAAATTGTTTCCTATGGTTAGGGAGTCTAGGATTAAGCAAATTAGTCAAAAATTAGAACTAGACTTTTCAAGAGAGAAATTAGGAGTTACATTGACACCAAAAAGCCTATTCCTGCTCCTAATTCACATGTACACAGATATTTCAAATTCTCTTCCACAAATAGTGACTGCACCAGATCAATTATGGATCTTAAAGCTCAATCTGATCTATTTTGTTATCCAAAGGCTAATGGGGTGAAGACTGAGTTCATGAAGTTAGGTCACTGATCAGCTACAATCTCACTGAGCTTCATCCAGAGGCTCACTGATGATGTTACTTAGTATGGTGACGAAATGTCTGAAAACGAACCTTCCAGCTCAATGAGCAAACCTACACTCTATGACTATGACTCTATACATCCACAATCTCACTGAGTAGCAGAGCAGGCTCAAGTGATGAAATAGCACCTCTTTCTGTTCCTATGTCCCAATGAACCATGGCACCACTTCTGCGATTGAAGAATTCCAGCTCACTCAATGTGTTAAAAGACTCAATTCATCGGGATTTGTTGGCTCATAGCTTTAGGCATACATCAGCTCACCATTCAAACAGCGAGGTTACATAGGAACCTTTAAGAATTTCAGTTAGGACATGCATTGCTGTAGTTCTGGGTTAACCTTGTACTGCATGATCAGTGAATGAAAGGAAATTTCAGGAAAGGAAGCCCACCATTACCCAGGCTAGTCTTTATATGACTCCACTCTTAGAGCTTGTGGATGGTTAATTGTTAACACTATGTAATGGGATTGAGCAACACGTTCATAATTTAAAAACATCTTGACAGAAGGTCCAATATCTTCTTGGGAACATTAGAAACAGGAGCATGCCATTTAACCCCTCAAGCCTGATCCACTATTTAATTTGATCATGATTTGGAGCTGCTGGTGTTGGACTGGCGTGGACAAAGTTAAAAATCACACAAACCAGGTTATAGTCCAGCAGGTTTATTTGGAAGCACTATAACCTGGTGTTGGGTGATTTTTAACTTGATCAAGGCAGATGTGCACTGAGAATATCATAAATAGGAGCAAGTCTGGGTCATTTAGCCTTTGAGCCTGTTCCTCTATTCAATGTGATCATAGTTGATCTTCTACCTGAACTCCACTTACCTACCTGCATTCTTTGATTCATTGAAAGTGTTGACTCCAGTCTTTTGCAGTAGAGTATACAAGTAAAGCAGTCTTGCTAGGACTGGACATTGGCATTGGTGAAACCACACCCCAAGTACTCAATACAGTCTTGATCTATTTAAGGGGGGAAATTCACTAGCATCACAGATAGTTCAGAGAAGATTTATTAAGTTAACTCGGGGAATGAAGGGATTGTCTTCTGAAGAAAAGTTGAGCAGGTTAGGCCTGTACTCATTAGCATTGAGGTTATCCTATTAAAACATGTAAGATTCTGACAGGGGCTTGATAAGGTGGATGCTGAGAGGATGTTGCCTAACGTAGGGAAATCTCAGACGCTCAGATCGAAAGAGGTCACCATTTATGACAGAGATGAGGAGGCATTTCTTCTCTCAGAGGATTAGCCATTTTGAAATTCTGTAACCCAGACAGCACAGGAGGCTAGGCCATTCAGTACATTCCAGACCGGGATAATGACTGCATTTGATCTACAAAGGAGTCAAGGGTTATGGGGGTCGAGTGTGTGTCAATAGCAGGGATGCTGGCAGGAATGTAGAATTGACTGCATTGTTCTATCAGCCAAGATCTTATTGAGTGGTGAAGCAGATGTGAAGGACAAAATGGCCCACTCCTGCTCATATTTCTGATGTTCTAATGTCAATCTAAAATCTACCAAATCCGAGTGAAACATCCACTACCCTTCAAGATAGATAATTCCAAAGTTTCACAGTCCTATAAGAAGAACCTTCTCCTCAATTCAGTCACAAATCCTGTGGATGTGAGACTATGGTTTTGATTCTGCAGTCTCCCACAATTGGACAAACCTCTCATCCCAGGGATCAATCTACTGTATCATCTGGGACCAAGAGGTTCTAGTTCTTAGCTCCCTGAAAGTGGTCACACAAGTAGATAGGTGGGAAAGAAGGCATATGGCTTGCTTGCCTTTATTGACTGGGGCATTAAGAACAAGAGTCAGGAAGTGATGTTGCAGCTTTATATGACTTTGGTTAGACCACACCTAAAAGTATTGCATTTAATTCTCATAGCCACATTACAGCAAGGATGTGGAGGCTTTGGAGGTGCAGAAGAGGTTTACCAGGATGCGTTTTAAGGAGAGGCTATACAAACTACGTTCATTTTCTCTGAAATGGCAAAGGCTGAGGGGAGGCCTGGTGGAAATCTGTAAAATTATGAGAGGCATAGATAGAGTTGATGGTAGGAATCTGTTTCCCAACATTGAAATGTCTAATACCAGGTAAGAGGGAGAACATTTAAAGGAGTTGTGAGGGGCAATATTTTTACACAAAGGGTACTGGGTTCCTAGAAGGTGCTGCTCGGGGTAGTGGTGGAGGCAAATATGATGGGGGCATTTGAGGGGCTTTTTGATAAGCACATGGAGGGACATGGACCATGGCCAGGCAGAAGGGATTATTTAACTTGGCGTCATGTTCAGCACAACATTGTGGGCGGAAGGGTCCATTCCTGTGCTGCGACTGTTCTATGTTTATGGCAAGTATATCCTTCCTTAGATATAGAGACCAAAACTGCGCGCAGTACACCAGGCAGAGTCTCAACAAAACCCTATACAATAGCAAACTTCTGGGGCTCCCATTGACTAAACATTTAATTGGACCAACCATGTAAATACTGTGGTAAGCAAACCACAGGCCAGAAATTCAGCAGTAAGTAACTCACCTGATTCCCCAAAGCCTGTCCACCATCTGTTCCCCACTTACCTGGATAAGTGCAACTCCAACAACACTCAGGAAACTTGACACCATAAAGGACAAAGGAACCTACTTGATTGACACCCCATCCATCACCTTCAACATTCACTCCTTTCAACACCAACACTCAATAGCAGCAGCGTGTACTATTTACAAATGTACTGCAGTAATTCACCAAGGTTCCTTAGATAGCATCATCCAAACTCACGACCACTTCCATCTAGAAGGACAAGAGCAGCAGATAGATGGGAACACCACCACATGCAAGTTCCCCTCCAAGCTGCTCACCATGCTGACTTACAAACGCCTCACCATTCCTTCAGTGTCGCTAGGTCAAAACTGGAAATCCCTCCCTAAAGGCACTGTGGGTCTACCTACAGCACATGGGCTTCAGAAGTTCAAGAAGGCAGCTCTCAAAAGCAATTACGGATGGGCAATAAATGCTGGCCAGGTAAAAACAATGACTGCAGATGCTGGAAACCAGATTCTGGATTAGTGGTGCTGGAAGAGCACAGCAATTCAGAATGCCCATATCCCATGAATTTCTTTTTAAAAATCCTTCTTCTTTTACTCCAATCCCCTTGCAATAAGGCCAGGAAAACATTTACCTTTTTAATTGCTTGCTCTACCTGTATGCCATAGTTTTTGTGTTTCTTACACAAACACACCAAAGTCCTTCTGAATATCAACATTTAAAAGTGTTATATCTTTTAAAAAATATTTTATTTTTCTTGTTCTTGGACTCTAAAGTGAATCCACTTATCACGCTGTTGCCGACTCACTTAACCTAGCTATATCTCTAGATATCTCTGGGTCCTCCACACTGCTTACATTTCTACTTAGCATGATACCAGCAGCAAATTGAGATACATTACTTACTGTCGCTGTCTAAATCATTAACATAAATTGTAAATAATTGAAGTTATGGACTGCAGCAGTTCAGGAAGACAGCTCACCATAAGGACAGCTAGGGGATGGACAATAAATGCTGTCTCAGGCAGCAATACTCATCTCATGAATGAATGAAAATCACTTCAACACCGATCCTTGTTGCACTTCACCAATCACAGACCACCAACTTGGAAAATGCCATTACCTTACTCTCTGCTTCCTGTCATTGATCCTCTACATTGCTGACATATTACCCCAACTCCACGAGATCAACCGTTTGCTGATTAACCATTTCTGTGACATCACATGTGTTTTAGAAATCCTAGATTCTACACCTATTGTTTGCCCTTTATCTACCTAAAAGTTACCTCAAAAAACTCATAAGGCATTTGTCAAACCATATTGACTTTTTAGGATCATGTTTTTTTCTTTTAATTGCATAGTAAAAACTTAGAATGCGTACATTATGAAAGCAGGCCATTCAGCCCTTCGACCCTCCAAAGATCATCCCACCCAGATCCACCCTACTCATGCAACCCTGCATTTCCTATAGCTAACCCTCTTAGCGTGCACACCCCTTGACATGGGCAATTTTAGCATGGCCAATCTCCCATACCTGCACATCTTTGGACTGTGGGAAGAAACTGGAGCACCCAGAGGAAACCCACACAGACACAGGGAGAATGTGCAAACTCCACACAGTCACCCAATGGTGGAATCAAACCCAGGTCCCTGGTGTGGTTAGGCAGCAGTGCTAACCACAAACTTCCTTAATAATAGATTCCAGTGGCTTTCTGATCACTGATGTCTGATTAACTGGTCTGACTGTAGTTTCCTGTTTTCTTCTTCTTCCCTTTCTTAAGTAGCAGTACTCACTTGTTAATTTCCAAACCACAGAGATCATTCTAGAATATTTCAAATTTTGAAATAATAATTGCACAGATTTGAGTAGCATTTATAACTACTCAGATGACGTATCTGTGCTGTCATGCAAGAAGGCATGGAAAATATTCAGGCTTGAGTTAATAAGTGGCAAGTAATGTTCACAGCACATACGTTCCAAGCAATAAGTATCTCCAACAAAAGAAATCTAACCACTTTATCATTCAATAGCATTCATTTCTGAATACTCTATGATCAGTAGCCTAGGGTTACCACTGATAGAAATTTAACAGGACCAGACATACACAGTGTGTACAACAACAGGTCAGAAAATTCTGCAGTGAGTAATTCAACTCCCAACTCCTTAAAGACTCTCCACTGTCTACAAGGTGCATGTCCATCGCATGACGGAATACTTTCCTCACCTGGATGAATGGCAGTTCAAGAATAATACCCAAGACACTTGCACCATCCAGGACAAAGCAACCATCTTGATTTGTACCCCATCCACCTTTTTAAACATTCACTCCCTCCACCAACCACATGCAGCGGCAGCAATCTGTACCATATTCAAGATGTACTGCAGAAACTCTCCAAATTTCCTCTGACAATACATTAAAAACTTGCAACCTCTACCACTTAGAAAAGAGAAGCAGGCACCTGGGAGTCTGTACCTTACTGTCCAAGTCACACACCATCCTGACTCAGATATATACCTCTGCTCCTTCACACTCCCTGGGTCAAGCATCCAGCAAGATTCTAGAAACAGCAATGAGACCATTAATCCGTCTATTTGCTTTAGCATTTAGTTTTAGCTAGCTCATTTTGTTTAGACAAGACAAGATAAACCCTATTTCTCACCGGTGGTTGGTGGATAACCCATTAAAGGCACAAAACAAACCACTCAAATATAAACAATTCTGAGTAGTTCAGGAGAAGGTCCATCACTTCTACATAACTGCAAATTCTTGTTTTTTTTTCTGCTTTTCTTTAGTGGAGGACCATATAATAAAGGAGTACTGTATATTAAACTCCAAACTGAAGTTTAATAATGAAGGTACAACCATTAATAGCTCTGAGAATGGCTTGATTTGAATAAATGCATTGTCTAGAAAAGGGGCAGTGACTGCATCTCTTATATTGTGTAACACCAACATCATACAGAGACCTGAGGCCAGGCTGAGGAAAGACCAGAGGAGAGAAAGAAGCACAGCATCAGCAAGCAGGGACCCTGAGGGCTGTGGAATATACTCCCAATGAATCAGATTGGATAGGAATTGTGTGTGACAGGACAGATCCCTTACTGGATTGAAACCTACAGGCAAGTATCCCTCAGCTGCCTGTGGAGGTAGAGAAACTGATCCTGTTAATAGGATATAAACGGTTTCTGAGTTATTTATAAAGTCATATAGCATGGCACAGGTCCTTCAGTTTAAGTTCATGCCGACCATAATTCCAAACTAAACTTGTCCCAGCTGCCTGCGCTTGGCCAACATCCCTTCAAATATTTCTTACTCATGTACTTATCCAAATGTCTTTTAAATGTGTAACTGTACTCGCATCCACCACTTCTGGAAGTTCATTCCATATTCGAACCACTATCTGTGTAAAAAATTGCCCTTCTTGTCTTTTTAAAATCTTTCTCCTCTCACTTTAGAAATATGTCCTTGAGTCTTGAAATCCCCTACCCTAGCAAAAAGACACCTGCTATTCACCTCATCTGTACACTTCATGATTTTATAAACCTCTTGTAAAGCCACCCCTTAACCTCCTGTGTTCCAGTTATAAGAATTCCCAGCCTATCCAGCATCTCCTTAAAACTCAACCCTCCATTCCTGGCAACATCCTGGTAAATTTTTCTGAATCCTTATCAGTTTGATAATATCCTTCCTATAACAGGGTGATCAGAACTGGACACAGCACTCCAGATGACTTCTAACTATCATCCTGTACATCCTCAACGTGATATCCCAACTCCTATATTCAAAAAGGTCTGAGCAATGAAGGCAAGTGTGCTAAATGCCTTCTTAACCACCCTGTCCACATGTTATGCAAACTACAAAGAATTATGTACTGAACCCTGAGGTCTCTCCATTCTACAATACGACCTAAGTCCCAATTTAATTGTATAAGTCCAGCCTTTGTTTGTTTTACCAAAATGAAATACCTCACATTTATCCAAATTAAACTCCATCTGCCACTCCTCAGTCATTTGAAGCAATTGATCAAGATCTCTTTGTCATCATAGATAAACTTCTTCACTGTCCACTTTACCACCAATTTTGGTGTCATCTGCAAACTTACGTACTAACTATATTCTCATCTAAATCCTTCATGTACATGTGCTTGTCTGCACACTGCCACAAGAAATCAATCCTTGCCTACATGAAGTTCGAAATTGCACAACACCAGATTATAGTCCAACAGGTTTATTTGGAAGCATTAGATTTCAGAGCACTGCTCCTTTATCAGGTAGTTGTGGATGAAGGAGCAGCGCTCCGAAAGCTAGTGCTACCAAATAAACCTGTTGGACTATAACCTGGTGTTGTGTGATTTTTAACTTTGTACACCCCAGTCCAACTCCGGCACCTCCACATCATAGCGACATGAAGTTCCACCAAGCTCTATATTATTGGGATATCAATCACTTGTGTTGATCAGTGATGTGATCTCTTCGAAGATTCAACCTTCGAAGTAAGAACACAGCTACATGATGGCTCAGTGACTTTCTGTGGTGAGCACCAGAGACATAGAGTCATAGAGATGTACAGGTCAGAAGCAGACCCTTCTGTCCAACCTGTCCATGCCGATCAGATATCCCAACCCAATTTAGTCCCGCCTGCCAGCACCTGGCCCATATCCCTCCAAACCCTTCTTATTCATATACCCATCCAGATGCCTTTTAAATGTTGAAGTTATACCAGCCGCCACCACTTCCTCTGGCAGCTCATTCCATACACATATCATCCTCTGCATGAAAAACTTGCCCCTTAGGTCTCTTTTATATCTTGCCCCTCTCATCCTAAACCAATTCCCTCTAGTTCTGGACTCCCCCACCCCAGGGAAGAGACTGTCTATTTATTCTATCCATTCCCCTCATAATTTTATAAACCTCTAAAAGGTCACCCCTCAGCCTCCGACGCTCCAGGGAAAACAGCCCAGCTTATTCAACATCTCCCTATAGCTCAAATTTTCCAACCCTGGCAACATCCTTGTAAATCTTTTCTGAACCCTTTCAGGTTAAGTGTATACGTCCTGCTAAGGTTTCCTTTCCCAAAATGCAGCACCTCACATTTATCTGAATTAAACTCCATCTGCCACTTCTCAGCCCATTGGCCCATCTGATCACAATCCCATTGTAATCTGAGGTAACCCTCTTCGCTGTCCACTACACCTCCAATTTTGGTGTCATCTGCAAACTTATTAACTACACCTCTTATGCTCACATCCAAATCATTTATATAAATTATGAAAAGTAGAGGACCCAGCACCAATCCTTGTGGCACTCCACTGGTCACAGGCCTCCAGTCTGAAAAACAACTCTCCACCACCTTCTGTTTTCTACCTTTGAGCCAGTTCTGTATCCAAATGGCTAGTTCTCCCTGTATTCCATGAGATCTAATCTTGCTAACCAGTGTCTCATTGGAAACCTTGTCAAACGCCTTACTGAAATCCATGTAGATCACGTCCACTGCTCTGTCCTCATCAGTCCTCTTTGATACTTCTTCAAAAAATCTCAATCAAGTTCATGAGACATGATTTCACACACAAAGCCATGTTGACTATCCTTAATCAGTTCTTGCCTTTCCAAATACATATAAATCCTATCCCTCAGGATTCTCTCCAACAACTCACCAACCACTGATGTCAGGCTCATTGGTGTATAGTTCTCTGGCTTGCCATTACCACCCTTCTTAAACAGTGGCACCACGTTAGCCAATTTCCAGTCTTACAGTCCCTTACCTGTGACTATCGAGGATACAAATATCTCAGCAAGAGGCCCAGCAATCACTTCCTGAGCTTCCCACAGAATTCAAGGGTACGCCTGATCAGGTTCTAGGGATTTAGAAACTTTTATGTGTTTCAAGATATCCAGCACATCCTCCTATGTAATATGGACATTTTTCAAGATGTTACCATCTATTTCCCTACATTCTATATCGTCCATGTTCTTTTCCATCGTAAACACTGATGCAAAATATACACAAAGGCCGCCCTGCTGATCTTTGAGGGGCTCTTTTCTCTCCCTAGTTACACTTTTGTCCTTAATGTATTTGTAAAAAGCCTTTTGATTCTCCTTAACTCTATTTGCCAAAGCTATCTCATGTCCCCTTTTTGCCCTCCTGATTTCCCTCTTAAGTATACTCCTACTGCCTTTATACTCTTCTCAGGTTTCATTCGATCTATCTTGTCTATACCTGACATATGCTTCCTTCTTTTTCTTAACCAAATCCTCGATTTCTTTAGTCATCCAGCATTCCCTACACCTACCAGCCTTTCATTTCACCCGAACAGGAATACACTAACCCTGGACTCTCATCCATGCTTCACTCTATTCTCTTTCAAGGCTGCAACAGAGTACTTTCCTCCTCCTTAAACTGCAATTGGGTGCAGTTCCCCTGTAAAAAGAAAGTAGAAGCTGGGCAGGGCTCTAACTGCTTGATGAATCCGCGTCAGATGCCATATCACTTGCCCTTCACTCCTCCCTAGAACATTTTGACTCCAAGAACAGCGACATAAGAATCCTACTCATTGACTACAGTTCAGCCTTCAACACTATTTCCCCTCGAGACTGATTACTAAACTTAGTGATCTTGGACTAAGCCCTTCTCTCTGCAACTGGATCCTCATTTTCCTGACCCACAGGCCACAATCACTGAAGAATGGGGACAATATTTCATCCTCACTAACACTCAACACTGGAGCCCCCCAGGGGTGTGTACTCAGCCCCCTAACTGTACTCACTGTATACCCCTGACTGTGTCGCCAAATACCAGACTAATGCCATTTACAAGTTCGCTGATGACACCACCATAGTTGGTCGAATCTCAGATGGCGACGAAACAGACTACAGACAGGAAAAACGGTGCACTGAGAACAACCTAGCTCTCAATGCGGGCAAAACCAAGGAACTCATTATTGACTTTCAGCGGGATGTTACTCATGCCCCCCACCCCCAATACATTAACAACACAGAGGTGGAACGAGTGGAGAGTGTCAAGCTCCTGGGAGTGGTCATGCACAACAAGTTTTCTTGGACTCTCCATGTGGACACACTGGTTACAAAGGCCCAACAACGTCTCTTCTTCCTCAGGCAGCTGAGGACATTTGACATGACGGTGAATACCCTTGCCAACTTTTATAGGGACGCCATCGAGAGCACTCTGTCTGGATGTATCACTACCTGGTGTGGCAACTGTACCATTCAAGATCGGAGACGACTACAGAGAGTGGTGAACTTGGCCCGGACAATCACAAAGGCTAACTTCCCACCCAAAGAATCCATCTACCAGGCCCACTGTCTAGGAAAGGCCACTAGCATTCTTAAAGATCCATCCCACTCTGGCAATGTTTTGTACAATCTCTACCATCGGGGAGAAGGTACAGACACCTGAACACATGCAGCAGCTGGTTTCGTAACAGTTTCTACCCTACTGTTGTTAGAATACTGAATGGACTCTCAAACTCTTAACATTCACCTTTACCTGTGTTTTTGTTTTTGCCACTGTTTACCTATTATTTACTATTTATGCTACTTAATTATGTAATCAGCCTGTATTACTAGCAAGACAAAGCTTTTCTCTGTGCCTTGGTACACGTGACAATAAATTCAATTCAATTCAATTTAATTATTGAATGTCTATTGGATCAGCTGCAATCTCTCCACAGTTCAATAGTCCACAACCACTGTTTCAGCTCACATGGAGCAAGACGCCAGAAATGTGGGAAATTAGATCCCAGCAAAGACCCAAATCCAGCCAAATAAGAAATCCACTGTATTCCAGCAAAAAGGGGAGGAAAGCAGAATCAAAATAGGAGGCAGGGAGAAGGGGAATGTGGAAATCTTGACTGGATTTCCCATCAGTGTCCAGAAAAACTTAAGAAGCTGCAAAAAGCAATTACAAAATGATATCACAACAAAGATATTATAACAAATTTGTAAGGAGACCTCGATTATCTGTAAGAATAACAGGGTGGTAATGGTAAGGGATTTTAACTTTCCAAACACAGACTGGGACTGCCATAATGTTAAGGACTTGGATGGAGAGGAACATTTTACGTGTGTGCAAGAAATTTTTCTGACTCAGTATGTGGATCTACCTACTAGAGATGGTGCAAAACTTGACCTACTCTTGGGAAATAAGGCAGGGCAGGTGACTGAGGTGTCAACGGAAGAGCACTTTGGGGCCAGTAACCATAACTCTATTAGTTTTAAAATAGTGATGTAAAAAGATAAATTGGATCTAAAAATTAAAGTTCTAAACTGGAGAAAGGCTAATTTTGATGGTATTAGGCAAGAACGTTCAAACATTGATTGGGGAGTCGCATGTTCATAGGTAAAGGGATGGCTGGAAAATGGAAAGTCTTCAAAAATGAGATAACAGCTACCCAGAGACAGTAGGTTCCTGTTCGGGTGAAAGGAAATGCAGGTACGTGTAGGGAATGCTGGATGACTAGAGAAACTGATGTTTTCGTCAAGAATAAGAACGAAGCATGTGTCAAGACAGCAGAAATCGAATGATCCCTTAGAAAAGTAATAAAAACAGTAGGAGTATACTTAAGAGGAAAATCAGGAGATGATAAAAAGGGGACATGATATAGCTTTGGCAAATAGGATTAAGGAGAATCCAAAGGGATTTTACAAATACGTTCAGAACAAAAGGATAACTAAGGAGAGTATAGGCCCTTTAAAGATCAGCAAGGCCACCTATGTGTGGAGCTGCAGGAGATGGAGGAAATACTAAACGAGTATTTTGCATCAGTGTTTACTTTGGAGAAGGATATGGAAAATAGAGAATATGGGGAAATAAATAGCAACATCTTGAAAAATGTCCATATTACAGAGGAGGAAGTGCTGGATGTCTTAAAACGCATAAAGATGAATAAATCCCCTGGGACCTGATCAGGTGTACCCTAGAACGCTGTGGGAAGCTAGGGAAGTGATTGCTGAGCCCCTTACTAAGATATTTGTATCATCAATAGCCAGTGTCAAGGTTCCCGAAGACTGGAGGTTGGCTAACGTGGTGTCACTACTTAAGAAAGGTGGTAAAGAAAAACCAGGGAATTATAGCCTGGTGAGCCTGACATCGGTGGTGGGCAAGTTGTTGGAGGGCACCCTGAGGGACAGGAACTACATGCATTTAGAAAGGCAAAGATTGATTAAGGATAGTCAGCATGGCTTTATGCGTGGGAAATCATGAATCACGAACTTGATTGAGTTTTTTTGAAGAAGTAATGACGAGGATTGATGAGGGCAGAGTGATGGACGTGATTTATATGGACTTCAGTAAGACGTTCAACAAGGCTACTCATGATAGACTGGTTAGCAATGTTAGGTCATAGCTAGCTATTTGGATGCAGAACTGGCTCAAAGCTAGAGGACGTAGGATGGTGGTGGAAGGTTGCCTTTCAGACTGAGGCCTGTGACCAGTGGTGTGCCACATGGATCAATGCTGAGTCCACTGCTTTTCATCATTTATGTAAATGACTTGGATGTGAATTCAGCAGGTATGGTTAGTAAGTTTGCAGGTGACACCAAAATTGGTGTAGTGGACAGCGAAGAAGCTTACCTCTGAGTAAAATGGGATCTTGATCAGATCGGCCATGAGCTGAAAAGTGGCAGATGGAGTTTAATTTAGATAAATGTGAGGTGCTGTAGTTTGGAAAGTCAACTCAGGGCAAGACTTATACACTTAATGGTAAGGTTCTGGGGAGTGTTGCTGAACAAAGAGACCTTGGAGTGCAAGTTCATAGTTCCTTGAAATTGGAATCACAAGTAAATAGGATAGTGAAGGCGGCGTTTGGTATCCATGCCTTTATTGATCAGTGTATTGAGTATAGGAATTGGGAGGTCATGTTGCACTTGTACAGGACATTGGTTAGACCATTTTTGGAATACTGCATGAAATTCTGGTCTCCCTGTGATAGGAAGATTTTTGTGAAATTTGGAAGGGTTCATAAAAGATTTACAAGGATGTTGCCAGGGTTGGGGGGGTTTGAGCTACAGGGAGAGGCTGAATATTTTCCCTGGAGCATCGGAGGCTGTGGGGTATCCTTGTAGAAGTTTATAAAATTATGAGGGGCATGGACAGGGTAAATAGACCAAGGTCTTTTCCCTGGAGTGGGGGAGTCCAAATATACAGGGCATAGGTTTAGAGTGAGAGGGGAAAGATTTAAAAGAGACCTAAGGGGCAACTTTTTCACGCAGTGTATGGAATGAGTTGCCAGAGGAAGTGGTGGAGGCTGGTACAATTACAGCACTTAAAAGGCATCTGGATGGGTATATGAATAGGAAGGGTTTAGAGGGATATGGGCCAAGTGCTGGCAAATGGGGAACCAGATTAATTTCAGATATCTGATCAGCGTGGATATGTTGGACCAACAGGTGTATTTCCATGATGTATATCTCTATGACTCTACAACTATAATGAAACTTTCTCAGAAAAAAAAGAAAAGGAATTACATGGTGAGCCTGGCGTCAGTGGTGAGTAAGTTGTTGGTGGGATTCTAAGAGACAGGATTTACATGCATTTGGAGAGGCAAGGGAAGATTAGGGATAGTCAGAATGGCCTTGTGTTTGGGAAACTGTGTCTCACAAACTTGATTGAGTATTTTGAGAACGTGACCAAGAAGATAGCTGAGGGCAGAGCAGTAGATGGTGTCTACTTGAATTTTGGCAAGGCCTTTGACAAGGTTCTGCATCGTAGAGTGGTTAGTAAAGTTAGATCACATGAGATCCATGGAGAACTTGCTAATTGGATTCAAAATTGGCTTGATGGTTGGATTCAGACGATGGTGGTGAAGGGTTGTTTTTTGAACTGGAGGCCTGTGACCAGCAGTGTTCCACAGGGTTCAGTGTTGGATCCAAAGTTGTTTGTCATTCATATAAACGATTTGGATGAGAATATAAGTAGCATGGTATAATGGACAGTGAAAATTATCTGAGATTACAATGAGAACTTGATCAGCTGGGGCCAACAGGCTGAGGAGCAGCAGATGGAGTTTCATTTAGATAATGCAAGGTGTTTTGGTAAGACGAACAAGGACAGGACTTACACAGTTAATGGTAGAGCCCTGGGGAGTGCTATCGATGCAGAGAGACCTAAGAGTTCAGTTATACAGTTTCTTGAAAATGGCATCACAGGAACACAGGGTGTTGAAGAAGGCATTCGGCACACTTGTTCAAAACATTGAGTATAAAAGCTGGGATGTCATGTTGGGGCTGTACAAGATGTTGAGGCCCCTTTTGGAACAGTTTCGGTCAGCCTGCTACAGGAACGACAGCATTATGTTGGAAAGGGTGCAGAAAAGATTTGCAAAGATGCTACCAGAACTGAGGGTTTGAGTCATAAGGAGAGGCCGGTCAGGCTGGAGCATAGGAGGTTGAGGGGTCATCCTATAGAGGTTTATAAAATCATGAGGGGCATAGACAGGGTGAATAGCAAAGATCTTTTCCCTAGGGTGAGGAAGCTCAAACCTCGGGCACATATTTTTAAGGTGGAATAAGAAAGAATTAAAAGGAACCTGAGAGGCAACTTTTTTACACCAAGGGTGGTTCACACGTGGAATGAACTGCCAGAGGAAGTGGTAGATGTGGGTTCAGTTACAATGTTTAAAAGATATTGGGATAGGTACATGAATAGAAAAGGTTTAGAGGCATCTAGGCCAAATTCAGGCAAGAGGGACTAGTTTAGTTTGGGAAACTTGTTTGGTATGAATGAGTTGGACTGAATGAGCTGTTTCCATGCTGTCTGACTAGATTTATGTAGTGTTCTTCACAATCACTGGACATGTCAAAACATTTTTACAGCCAATCAAGAGCTTTTTAAAGTGTGGTCACTGTTGTAATGTAGGAAATGCAGTAGACAATTTGTGCACAGCAAGCTCCCATAAACAGCAATACGATAATCCGTCTTTGTGATGCTGTTGTCTGAGGAATACGTATTGTCCAAAACACTGGGAACTAGTCCCCTCCATTTTTCTGAAACAGTACCATGGGGATGTTTACATTGACCAAAACAGGCAGATGGGAATCTTGGTTTAACACCATATCTGACAGATGGCATCTCTGACAGTGCAATGCTCCTTCATTACCGAAGCAGCAGCCTGGGTTTTTTTTGGCCTGTGACTCAGAGGGTTAAGGGATGATCTGACAGCAATCTTTAAGATTATGAAGTTTTAATTTGGTAGAAAAGGTTTCTTCTTGGGAGTGGGACTAGGAATTACAAATATTAGCCAATTACTGTTAAATTCTATGGAATACGAATAATAGTAAGGACCGCTGGGCTGAATCAGAGTTGTTAGTTGGGAGTCTTTTTGCTGACAGGTCTGTCCCTTCCTGGGCAGTAGGCAGTCTCATCC
This sequence comes from Chiloscyllium plagiosum, assembly GCF_004010195.1. Classification (NCBI taxonomy): domain Eukaryota; kingdom Metazoa; phylum Chordata; class Chondrichthyes; order Orectolobiformes; family Hemiscylliidae; genus Chiloscyllium; species Chiloscyllium plagiosum. Next base: position 5,301,287 of record NC_057739.1, read on the forward strand.
ATCGGTTCAGGGATTGGAACATGATCTCAGCATGAGGGAGAGGGAGGACAGTCTACAGAATGATCCATGTCCTCACACCCAGAGTCAGTCACCACAGCCACCAAGGCCATAACACCCTTGGCTGAACCCCGTACTGATGATTCAGTACATTCTCCAGATCACACCACTGCAGTCTCCTGCTACTGCAGATCCCGGGGGGGGGCTCAGCCCATACCACATCTGGGTACAGCCTTCCTTTACATCCAATCTCCCAAATGATGCTCTGGGTACCATTATCCCGATACCCCCTCAGCTCTCTGTTACCCTGATACCCCTCCGCTCTGTTACCCTGATATCCCTCAGCTCTCCATTACCCCGATAACCCTCAGCTCTCTGTTACTCTGATACCCTTCAGCTCTGTTACCCTGATATCTCTCAGCTCTCCGTTACCCTGATACCCCTCAGCTCTCTGTTACCCTGATATCCCTCAGCTCTCTGTTACCCCAATATCCCTCAGCTCTCTGTTACCCCGATAGCCCTCAGCTCTCTGTTACCCTGATACCCTTCAGCTCTCCATTACCCTGATACCCCTCAGCTCTCTGTTACCCTGATACCCCTCAGCTCTCCATTACCCTGATACCCCTCAGCTCTCTGTTACTCCGATACCCCTCCGCTCTGTTACCCTGATACCCCTCAGCTCTGTTACCCTGATACCCCTCAGCTCTCTGTTATCCTGATACCCCTCAGCTCTCTGTTATCCTGATACCCCTCAGCTCTCCATTACCCTGATACCCCTCAGCTCTATGAATGCCCTCATCGACCCTGATGCCGTGTGCCTGGTCCTTCCCCCTGGTGCCCTCCCCATCTCTCACTCACCCTCATGCGGCCCGCCGCCTCCCCGATGCTGGCTCCCAGGTGCTTGCTGCAGGGTCCCGGGATGGCACAGGGAGCACACACCGCCCTGCCCTCAGTCAGGCAGTACCAGCCGGGCTGACCGCGGTGCACCGGGCACTCCCCGCAGTCAGGGGCCGGGGCAGCGAGGAGCTGGCTGCCAGGCCGCCGGCAGGTGCAGGGTGGGCGGCTCGCTTCCCCTTCCTCCCCCCGGCAGCAGCTCGGGCAGGCAGCGGAGACCGGGGCTGGCTGTGTGGGCTCAGAGTCCCTGCTCTCCATCTGGGACATGGTCGGAGAGGAGCCGAGCGGCCGGTTCCAGGTGAATGCGGAAATACAGATCCATTCAAAGGTCAGCAGGGGAGTAGGAAGAGAGCTGAAAGTAGTAGTGCAGGAAATACAGGAGAGGGAGAGGCAACTGCAATCACCAAACCGAACCTTCAGAATACATTTATCAAAAAGCATTTTACAAAAAAAGTGCAAGAAGTAACACTTTCAAACTCCAGGACGCAAGAAATTAATGGGAAATGTGTACCACATTTACTCTGGTAGAGGGCACTCAGTCCTCCACACGAACATTTCGCAGTCAATCGAAACGCTGCATTGAAGTAATGAAGTAACTGCATTTCTATAGCGCCTTTCAGCAAAGGCCCAAAGTACCTCACAATGTAAAGTGTTGCATGTTGTTTGTAGACAGTCAGGTACAGCTCAAATACAGACTCTGCATCTTCGTGTCACTACAACAGCTACAATGGTAACTTAACCATCACATTTAATGCTTGATACCTGAAGCATCTCTCTCAAAAGCCTGGCCTCGCACGCAGACAGCAGAAGCTGAGACATAGACAGGGTTTGCAAGTTTGAGACATACTTAGCTGGGGTTTGTATGTGGCGAAAATGAGGACTGCAGATGCTGGAGATCAGAGACAAGATTAGAGTGGTGCTGGAAAAAGCACAGCAGGTCAGGCAGCATCCGAGGAGCAGGAAAATCAACGTTTCGGAACGTCGATTTTCCAGCTCCTCGGATGCTGCCTGACCTGCTGTGCTTTTTCCAGCACCACTCTAATCTTATCTGGGGTTTGTATAGGGGCAGGGGCAGGGGCATACACAGTGTTACAAATAAGAGGTGCATTTAATTATTTTTATTACTCTCTTCATTTGTAAGCATAGCCATGTGTGTATTTTTTTTATTTCTTTCTTTTTTGAAATAGATTTTGGTGTGTTCTCTCCAAAACACTTTGTGACGTGCAAATTTTAAATGACGTACAACAAATTCTCCTCAGGGTTAAAAGTTTAGTTTATCCATGGATTCAAACCCACTAGTTGATTGTCACAACACATACACATTCAAGCAAACAAGGAAGAAAGAGGAAACTAAAATAAAAATGGTTGCAATTTGGAATAATTTAAAAACGCAAAGTTATGAGCATTAATTCACTTTTTTTTACTTAAGTCCTGAAGTCCATGAGCAGTGAAGGTCCTTTTCCATTGGCTGATCTTACAGAATCACTGTATTGAACTATATTGCACTTTTGATGTGTAATTTGAACTATGCTACATACTTTTATAAATATTGTTAATAACGTATATTTTTAAAGAAAAAGAAATTGCTGATTTTGGCAACTCACATCCACAAATTAACAACATGTGTGGCTGCACACTCGGAACTCTATCAGCACGTCACTTCTAAATGCTTGCAAGTCATGAAGAGAGATAAGTTTACACAGCACAGAAACAGATCCTAAAATGTTTTTAAAAGCTATACTTCCTTGTGTACATTTTGAAATGAACTTTGCTGGTTTAAAATATAGCCACTGCAAATTAGGTGATACCAGTTAACCAAACTTCCTGGAAAATTCCAGTCAGTGGTAACCAGGACAGAGTTTATATTATTCTTCTGGAATGTCATAGCCTTGCATTGTGTGCACCACAAAAAGACCAGGAATTTAGATGCCTCTTGTTAGTTCTGACCAAAAAGGGTGGGGGTGCTATTGAAACACATTATGCCTGAAGTGAGCTAAAGGCAATATTTATCTCATACAAGCCAGTAGTGGTCACGACAAGGCACACATAAACTACACTATTAGCTAAAGTAACTTTCTAAGCATCCTGTCACATGCACAAAAATTCCCAGTCCCATGACCAATTTAACATTACTGTCTAGACTCAAGGAAAAGCTAGTCTTCTGTTAACATCATTGCCTTGACAGAACACCAGGCTTAGCTAGGCCGACCTTTTGTCCCAAACTCTCTGAAACCTGGTTTCTGGAAGAAATCCTACATTCACCTGAAAAGGGAACCCAGAACACAGACACGGCTCTAAGCCACTATCAGAAGTGATTCTGGAAGATAAGCCGAGAAAAAGGAACCTTCACTGGCCAAGGGTTTCGAGACTTAAGTAAAAAAAATGTGCATTAATGCTCATAATGTTGAGCTTCTAAATTATTTCCTAATTGTAGTCTTTCTTTCCTTTCCATCTTTTCTCTTTCTTCCTTGTATACTTGAGTGTGTACGTACTGACACAATCAATGCCTGGGTTGAATACATGAATAAACCAGATTTTTGTTGATTTAAATACTGTATGTGGTACTCTGAGATGCTTCACTACACCTTATCAAATTATGGGTCATATTTACAATACACCAGTGGTTGCCGAAACCCCAATTGTGAGCAACTATTCGCTAATCCAAAACTGTACATAATTTCAAACAAGCTATGTCATTGTATACTGCACATGTGCAAAGAGGCGCAATTTTGAAATAGAATTCTATATAGGGCAAGGAAATGGACAGATGGAGAATAAGAGGATGCGATGGACTGTTAGAGTGAGGAAGGAACAGATGCTAAGGAATGAGGAAGGAATAGAAGAGACAGAAGGGATGGGAGGCATCCTCCTCCCCCTTCCTTTCCACCCACCTTCTCCATCCCTCTCCATTCGGCCCCTCAAGACTGCTCCACCATTCAACAAGATCAGCGGCACGGTGGCACAGTGGTTAGCACTGCTGCCTCACAGCGCCAGAGACCTGGGTTCAATTCCCAACTCAGGCGACTGAGTGTGTGGAGTTTGCACGTTCTCCCCGTGTCTGCGTGGGTTTCCTCCGGGTGCGCTTCGGTGGGTCGGTGTGGACTTGTTGGGCCGAAGGGCCTGTTTCCACACTGTATGTAATCTAATCTAATATAAAGATCTGGCCCAAGTGTCAACTCCTCTTTCATGCCTGATTCTCATAGCCCTGAACTCGCCAGTGCTTCAAAGTTCCCTGTACCTTCTCTTTAAATACTTTCAGTGATCTAGCCTCCACAACTGTCTAGGATAGAGAATTCCAGGCATTCAATAAACTCTTAGAGTCATAAAGATATACAGTATGGAAACAGACCCTTCACTCCAATTCATCCATGCCAACCAGATATCCTAATCTAACCTAGTCCCATTTGCCAGCACTTGGCCCATATCCCTCTAAACCCTTCCTATTCATATACCCATACAGATGCCTTTTAAATTCTGCAATTGTACCAGCCTCCTCTGGCAGCTCATTTCATACATGCACCACCCTCTGTGTGAAAAGGTTGCCCCTGAGGTCTCTTTTATATCTTTCCCGTCTCACCCTAAACCTATGCCCTCTAGTTTTGGACTCACCACTCTGAGGGAAAGACTTTGGCTATTTATCCTATCCACGCCCCTCATGATTCTTTAAACCTCCATAAGGTCACCTCTCTGCCTCCGACGCTCCAGGGAAAACAGCCCCAGCCTGTTCAGCCTCTCCCTATAGCTCAAATCCTCCAACCCTGGCAACATCCTTGTAAATCTTTTCTCAACCGTTTGAAGTTTCATAACATCCTTCCGATAGGAAGGAGAGCAAGAATTGCATGCAATATTCCAAAAGTGGCCTAACCCACATCATGTAAACCCGCAACATGACCTCTCAACTTGTACACTTAATATTCTGATCAGTAAAGGAAAGCATACCAAATGTCTTCTTCACTATCCTATCTATCAGCGACTCTACTTTCAAGGAACTATGAACTTGCACTCCAAGGTCTCTTTGTTCAGCAACACTCCCTAGGACCTTACTATTAAGTATATAAGTCCTGCCCTGATTTGCTTTTCCAAAATGCAGCACCTCGCATTTATCTAAATTCAACTCCATTTGCCACTCCTCAGTCCATTGGCCCATCTGATCAAGATCCCATTGTTACTCTGAGGTAACCTTCTTCACTGTCCACTACACCTCCAATTTTGCTGTCATCTGCAAACTTACTAACCATTCCTCCAATATTCATATCCAAATCATTTATGTAAATGACAAAAAGTAGAGGACCCAGCACCGATCCTTGTGGCACTCCACTGGTCACAGGCCTCCAGTCTGAAAAACAACTCTCCACTACCACCCTCTGTCTTCTACCTTTTAGCCAGTTCTGTATTCAAATGGCTAGTTCTCCCTATATTCCATGAGATCTAACCTTGCTAATCAGTCTCCACGGGGAGCCTTGTCAAACGCCTTACTTTAAGTCCAGAGATCATATCCACCACTCTGCCCTTATCAATCCTCCTTGTTACTTCTTCAAAAAACTCAATCAAGTTCGTGAGACATGATTTCCCACACACAAAGCCATGCTGACTATCCCCATCAATCTTTGCCTTTCCAAATACATGTAAATCCTGTCCCACAGGATTCGCTCCAACAACTTGCCCACCACCGATGTCAGGCTCACCGATCTATAGTTCCCTGGCTTTTCTTTACCAACTTTCTTAAATAGGGGCACCACGTTAGCCAACCTCCAGTCTTCATGCCCCTGTGAGTATCCATGATATAACTATCTCAGCAAGGGATCCAGCAATCACTTCCCTAGCTTCCCACAGAGTTCAAGGGTACACCTGATGGGGTCCTGGGGATTTATCCACTTTTATGCATTTCAAGACATCCAGCACCACCTCCTGTGTAATATGGACATTTTTCAAATGTCACCATCTATTTCCCCACATTCTATATCTTCTGTGTCCTTCTCCACAGTAAACAAATGCAAAATATTCATTTAGTATCTCTCCCATCTCCTGCGGCTCCACACATAGGCTATCTTGCTGATCATTGAGTGGCTGAAAAACGTGTTGCTGGCAAAGCGCAGCAGGTCAGGCAGCATCAAAGGAGCAGCAGAATTCATGTTTCGGGCATAAGCCCTTCTTCAGGATTGAGGAGGGTATGCCAAGCAGGCTAAGATAAAAGGTAGGGAGGAGGGACTTGGGGGAGGGGGGGGTTGGGAATGCAATAGGTGGAAGGAGGTTAAGGTGAGGGTGATAGGCCAGAGAAAGGATGGGGGCGGAGAGGTCAGGAAGAAGATTGCAGGTCAAGAAGGCGGTGCTGAGTCCGAGGGTTAGGACTGAGAAAAGGTGGGGGGAGGGGAAATAAGGAAGGTGGAGAAATCTGCATTCATCCCTTGTGGTTGGAGGGTTCCTAAGCAGAAGAAGAGGCGCTCTTCCTCCAGGCATCGTGTTGCCATGGTCTGGCGATGGAGGAGGCCAAGGACCTACATGTCCTTGGCAGAGTGGGAGGGGGAGTTAAATTGTTCAGCCACAAGGCGGTTGGATTGATTGGTGTGGATGTTCCAGAGGTGTTCTCTGAAATGTTCCGCAAGTAGGCGGCCTGTCTCCCCAATGTATAGGAGGCCACATCGGGTGCAGCGGATGCAGTAAATGATGTGTGTGGAGGTGCAGGTGAATTTGTGATGGATATGGAAGGATCCCGGAGGGAAGTGAAGGGGGGAGGTGTGGGCGCAGGTTTTGCATTTCTTGCGGTTGCAGGGGAAGTTGCCTGGAGTGGAGGTTGGGTTGGGGGGGGGTGTGGATCTGACGAGGGAGTCGCGGAGGGAGTGGTCTTTCTGGAACGCTGATAGG
>NC_057739.1:5308586-5319399 GCF_004010195.1 Chiloscyllium plagiosum
GCGTGCTCCGGTTTCCTCCCACAGTCCAAAGATGTGCAGGTCAGGTGAATTGGCCATGCTAAATTGCCCGTAGTGTTAGGTAAGGGGTAAATGTAGGGGTATGGGTGGGTTGCGCTTCGGCGGGTCAGTGTGGACTTGTTGGGCCGAAGGGCCTGTTTCCACACTGTAAGTAATCTAATCTAATCTAATCTAATCTAATTATTTCAAGATTCCTTTACTAGTGGAAACATCTTAACATCTACCCTGCCAAGCCCTCTCAAATTCTCGTATGCAATCAGGTTCTGACTCACAATAGAGAGGGAATTGTCCTCCGTTTCTTGATACGTTTTCACAAGAAACAAGAGTGTGCACTTTGAGTCTCGTACTTCCTGCTAATTTCTATTTCAGGGATGTTGTAATTGGTTTCGGATCAGTATGAATAACAGCATAGGAGTGGTTCTGCTGCCTGAAATCTAACCCACAATTGATGCTTGCTGAGATAAAGCTAGGTTAAAGGTAACGACTGGGACAGAAATCTTTGAAAGAATCCTTTGTTCCATCCATTCTTTTCCAGATCATCGCTGTTATCTTTCTTTGCCCTGAAAACTTTAAAAACCTACCTTCTAACTACATGTGAGAAAAACAGGAGTTATCATGGATATTATTAAATTGGAGAGGGTCAGAAAAGGGTTTGAGTTCTAAGAAGAGGCTGGGTGGGTTGTGACATTTTTCCCTGAAGCACAGGGGGTTGAGGGGTAACCTTATAGAAGTTTATAAAATCATGAGGGGCAAAGGTAAGGTGGACAGCAAAGGTCTTTTCCCTGGGGCAGGAGAATTCAAAACTAGGGGGCATAGTATTAAGGTGAGCATAGAAAGACTTAAAAGAGATCTGAGGGGCAACTTTTTCACACAGAAGATGGTTTTTATATTGGAATAAACTGCCAGAGGAAGTGGTAGATACAGTCACAGTTATAACATTTAAAAGACATTTGGACAGGTACAAGAATAGGAAATGTTGACAGGGATATGGGCCAATGCAATTAAATGGAACTAGTTAAGTTTCCAAAACCTCGTCAGCATGGACAAGTTAGAATGAAATATCTGTTTCTCTGCTAAATGACTTTTTCTGTATTTGATTTTGCTTATTATCAATAATTAATTTAAGCTTTGGAACTGTAAACGGAATAACCGTATCCCAGAAAATTCAGAAAGCCTGTATTTCAATTCATTAAATAACAGAAGGTAATAATTTATCACATTAGTGCTGGCATTGTCCTTTTAACCAGAGCTCTTTCTCCAATCCCCTTTCCCTGACCATTCCCTAAATTATTAAATGTTTCTATTCAAATCAAAGTTGTTACTTTCACAAACATGGGCAAATCTGTCCAAGCAGAAGACCATGATAGTAACTTTTCATGAAACAATTGACACCGAAAGCCCACTGTCTATTTGAAAAGAGACATCTTGTGTTTTTATGGCGTCTTTCATCACCACAGGATATCTCAAAGTACTTTGCAGCTGATACTTTTGAAGTCTTGTTTTCTTTTAAGCTCCGACCACCACCCCCACCCCCAACTCTGACCTGTCTGTTCACAGTCAGAAGTCACACGACAACAAGTTATGGTCCAACAGGTTTATTTAGAAGCACAAGCTTTCGAAGCTCTGCTCCTCCATCAGGTGAAGGGCCCTGGTGTCATGTGACTATCTGAATTTGTTCATCCCAGTCCAACACCAGCATCTCCACTTCCTGTTCTGTTCACAACCTACAACACTGTTCTAATGAAGCTGAATGGAAGCTCAAGGGACAGGGAGAGCCTCATCTTTCCATTTGGAATCAGCATCACGTTCAATAATTTTAGCTCATAGGCACAGCTCATGCTTTTCAAACAGCAACTGCAGGCAGTGATTCTAATATCCCAGTTATACCTGTCTCTATTTGTCCTATTACCATTTCCTTTTGAATTGTAGCACCATTGGCTTTTGTCATTTAATAGCTCCTAATTAGGGGCTGCACAGTGGCTCAGTGGTGAGCATTACTGCCTCACAGCGCCAGGGACCCGGGTTCGATTCCACCATCGGGTGACTGTGTAGAGTTTCCATATTCTCACATGTCTGTGTGGGTTTCCAGGCAGGTGCTCTAGATTCCTCCCACAGTCTGATGTGCAAATTAGGTGTATTAGCCATTCTAAATTACCCATACTGTCCAGAGGTGAATTAGTTATGGGTCTGGGAAGGTTGCTGTTCAGAGGGTCAGTGTAGAATCAATGGGCCAAATGGCCTCTCCCTGCACTGGAGGGATTCTATTGTATAATCCCTCTGACAGACCTCCCTTTTGTGCTTTCCTCTATTCCCTCCCTAACTGAAACCTGATAAATATTTAACATTTGAATGCTGATGAAAGAACCCAGTTCTGAAACATATACTCTATTTGTCTTTTCACAGATACTGCCAGACCAGCTGAGTAGTCCCAGCATTTTCTGTTGTTATTTTAAGTTTTCAACAGGGTTTTACACCAAATAAGTTGTTTTTAATGATAATGATCAGCTTTGATGTAAGGTGTGAAGGGGCTGATGTTGGACAGGGGTGGGCAAAGTTAAAAATCACACAACACCAGGTTATAAATCACAAAACCTGGTGTGATTTTTAACTTTGATGTAAGGTCATCAACCTGAGACACTGACTCTTCTCTCTCTCTCTCTCTGATGCTGCTAGAGCTGCTGCGCATTTCCAACATTTTTGTCTTTACTTCTGCTTCTAACAATTTTGGCCAGGGGAGAAATCGACTCCTCCTCTTCAAAACTGAAATATAATATCTTTTACGTTCACCTAAGGGGATCTCCATTAATACTATATCTGAAAGATGGCACTTATAACACTGCAGCAATCTCACAGCCTTACACAGGAGTGGCAGCCTCAATAATACACACAACTCACTGGAGTGGAACCTGAACTCCAAATTTAAAAGAAACTTGCTTTTCCCACCTTCAAGATATGCTAGAAACCAACTCAACCAAAAAGGTGCATTTGAAGGGTTGTCCCTGTTGCAGTGAAAGGGGTTTGTAAAACATATCTCTTGGCAGTGCACGATACAGGGAGTGAGAATGAAGCTGGCTGGTAGCAAACGGACAGTAAGTGAGAGCTAAGCTGTAAACATGTTTGAGTCATAGAGGCACACAGCACAGAAACAGACCCTTTGGTCCAACTTGTCCATGCCAACCATACTTCCTAAACTAAACTAGTCCCATATTACTTGACACTCCTGCACATAAAAAAAAATGCAGTGCCAGAAATGGCAACAAAACAAATAATCACACTGGGTCATGTCCTTGTGCACATTGTGGTGTGACAGTCCTTGGAAGAATATCCAGTATTTTGCAGTGAATGCATGTAACATTAAACTGGAGAAATGATGTTCTACTCTGCCACACCAAATCTCAGCAGACCCCTCAAAGCACATCAATAGTTAGATGCAGTGTAAAACTTCTGTAACATTATCCCAGTGAACATTTCAATGTGAGGTACTGTCATAGAGATATACAGCACAGAAACAGACCCAACTCATCCATGCTGACCAGATATCCAAACTTAATCCTGTCCCATTTGCCAGCACTAGGCCCATATCCCTCTAAACCCTTCCTATTCATATACTCATCCAGATGCCTCTTAATTGCTGTAATTGTACCAGCCTCTACCACTTCCTCTGGCAGCTCATTCCATAAGACACCACCCTCTGTGTGAAAAAGTTTTCCCTTAGACCCTTTTATATCTTTCCCCTCTCACCCTGAACCTATCTGTTCTAACTCTGGACTCCCCCACTCCAGGGAAAAGACCTTTTCTGTTAATCCTATCAATAATTTTATAAACCTCGATAAGGTCAGCCCTCAGTCTCCGATGCTCCAGGGAAAACAGCCCCAGCCTATTCAGCCTCTCCCTTTCGCTCAAACCTTCCAATCCTGGCAACATCCTTGTAATTTTTTTCTGAACCCTTTCAAGTTTCACAACATCCTTCCAATAGAAAGGAGAGCAGAATTGCACACAGTATTCCAAAAGTGGCTTAACCAATATCCTGTAAGGCCGCAACATGACCTCCCAACTCCTGTACTCAATACTCTAACCAGGAAAGGAAAGCATACCAGATGGGTTCTTCACTATCCTATTTGGGATGTTCGACTTCTTAACAATGAAAGCACAATGGGATTATCCAGTGTGAGTGGGTTCACATGAAGTATTCCTAGACAGCCATTACCAATGACATGAACTTTCTGTTCAGGGAGCCCTGAGTGTCCTTGAGTGACCTTCAATACAATACAATCTTCTACTTCTTTTGTTTTGCACCATATTTCTTTCTCTCGGACCTAAGAAGGAGCAATGGAGACTGTCCTCATCTAATCAGACTGTCCTGATCATCTCATCAGTTCTGATCACCATAGTCCATACATCTGGGGGTTCCTGGTTCAGGGCTACACCGCCCCTCTTTGAACTGACGCCCAATCAGACCCTTATCCAAGAGTGACAGAATTTGGCAGGAGCTGCTGCTCAAAAAAGTTAGGGTTTTGTATCTCTCATGTTCCTTCAATCACATACTGTTTCTCACCTGCACCTACTGCTGACAGGGAGAAAGTGAGCACTGCAGATGCTGGAGATCAGAGTCGAAGAGTGTGGTGCTGGAAAAGCACAGCAGGTCAGGCAGCATCCGAGGAGCAGGAGAACTGACGTCTTGAGCACAGGCTCCCCATCAGGAATTTGAAAAGCATATGCTCGAGAGGTACAGAAGGACAATTTGAATGATGTAATAATCGCTTCAGCCAATCCACAATAGCTTTGTACAGAAATTGGTAAAGCCTTGTTTACTTTCTGCTAACTTTCTGATTTGCTTTACTTGACACACTACCAGGGTTTCCAATTTGTTCTCTTCTCCCATACTGTCAACTGAAAAAGTTATCTCCTATTTTTAGTGATAAAACGAGTAACAAAAAAAGTAATTCTACCGTTTCCTTGTTCTGTGACACTACTGTTGTTAGTAAACAGCTTAACAATGATCTGCTCCCCTCCCTTGCTCCTGATATGCTGAACTTTGTTGCTGCTTTTCATATTTTCTTTGAGATTTCCCTCATGTTCTCTGTTTGTGCCCCTTATACATCTTGGTGTTAACTTCCTTAGATCAGCACTTTCTGGCATGGTGGCTTATTTATTCATTGAGCGGGAAATAATACTTAATTCTAAATACTGATTGCGAACTTTTAAGTCACTAACTCATGGAGTCCAAGATCCCAAGTGCTTAGTGAGTCAAAAACAGGTCACAACTGATTCTTTGTTAAAAAAACGAGAAATTGGAGACAGGAAGGGTTTGTGAAAATGGAATTGATCTGGATCAATGCTTCAGCCTACTGACTTGTTAGAGATGACTGACACATTGTTGGGGGGAGACTGAACGTAAACTCAGGGAACAGTTCACTGAGCATCACAGCCGGGCCTGCAGGGGCCAACCTGATCTCCCAGCCACCACCCATTTCAATTTCCTGAACCACTGTCTTTCCCAAATGACTATCCTTGGCCTCCTCCATTGTCACAGTGAAACAAACCATAAATTAGAGGAACGGTTAGCACTGCTGCCTCACAGCACCAGGGTCCCAGGTTCGATTCTGGCCTTGGACGACTGGCTGTGTGGAGTTTGCACATTCTCTCCGTGTCTGCATGGGTTTCCTCCGGGTGCTCCGGTTCCTCCCACAGTCCAAAGATATGCAGTCCAAGTGAATTGGCCATGCCAAATTGCCCATAGTTTTAGGTGCATTAGTCAGAGGGAAATGGGTCTGGGTGGGTTACTCTTTGGAGGGTCGGTGTAGACTTGTTGGGCTGAAGGGCCTGTTTCCACACTGTAGGGAATCTAATTTAATCTAATCTAAAAAAACACTCCACCTGAAGAAGGGTTACACCCAAAATGTTGACTTCTCCACCTCCTGATGCTGCCTGGCTTGCTGTGTTCTTCCAGCCTCCTGCCTGTCTACATTAAAAAATAAGACATCCTTCTGACATGTGCATCACTAAGTAGAGTTTTTTTTTGTATTTGTTAGAAGACACTGGGCAGAATCTTGTGCCTCCCCCTGTGCTGAGTTTGGTGACAGGAGCATTTAATCAGTGGGAAAGGTGCAGGGCAGGAGTCTTTGTTGTGGTATCCTTTTAGGATTTTCTTGTAGGTTCCATTTTGCTTCAGTAATTCCTTGACGATTTGATGCAGTTTCATAGCAACACCACCTTCTGTACTTGTGTTGTCATATTGATTCAGACTCACATAGAAGCAGAATTAGAAAAAAAAATCAAATCTCCTCACTAATTGGCTATGCTCCGTTAAATCTAAAGCTTCAATGTATAGGGAAGGTTTAATGTCTCAGACACCACAGTATTTAAATGGGCACAATACAACAGGCATAAGTTAGCAACAAACTTTATTTCTTAAAAAATTATCTGATACACATCTGTACAAAAGTCATCAGACAAACACACTTCGTGCAGACATAGAACCACAGAAAATAGAAACAAGAGGCCACTCAGCCCTTTAGGCTTGTTTTGCCATTCAATATGATCATGGCTGATCATCCAACTCAGTCCCTCGTTTCTGCTTTCTCCCCATACCCTTTGATCCCTTTAGCCCTAAGAACTAAAGTTTTGGCTTCAACCACACTGTGCAGCAGGGAGTATCACAGTCTCACCTCACTCTTGGAATGAAGAAATTTCTCATTTCAGTCCTAAATGCACCCTGTATCTTTAAGCTGTGACCCCTGGTTCTGGATTTACAGGTCATTGGGAACATCCTTCCTACATTTATCCAGCCGAGTTCTGTTAGAATTTTATATGTTTCTATTCATTCTGCTAAACTCCAATGAACATAGTGCTAACTTAATCAGATGGGCCAATGGGATGAGGAGTGGCAGATAGAGTTTACTTTAGAAAAATGTGAGGTGTTGCATTTTGGAAAAGCCAATCAGAGTAGGACTTATACATTTAATGGTAGGGTCCAGGAGAGTATTGCCGCACAAAGAGACCTTGAAGTGCCGTTTCATAGTTCCTTGAAAGTGGAGTCACTTTTGAAAACAATCATGAAGAAGGCATTTGGTATGCTTTCCTTTATTAGTCAGTGCATTGAGTGTAGGAGTTGGAAGGTCATGTTGCAGCTGTACCAGACATTGGTTAGGCCACTTTTGGAATACTGCATTCAATTGTAGTTTCACTGCTATAAGAAAGATGTTGTGAAACTTATAAAGGGTTCAGAAAAGATTTACCAGGATGTATCCAGGATTGGAGGATTTGAGGTATAGCGAGAGGCTGAATAGGCTGGGGCTATTTTCCCTGGAGGCTGAGGAGTAACCTTATAGAGGTTTATAAAATCATGAGAGGTATGGATAGGGCAAATATCCAAGGTTTCTGCCCCAAGGTAGGAGAGTCCAAAACTAGGTTTAAGGTGAGAGGGGAAAGATTTAATGGAGACCTCAGGGGCAACTTTTTGCCACAGAGGGTAGTGCGTGTATGGAATGAGCTGCCAGCGGAGGTGGTGGAGGCTGGTACAATTACAACATTTAAAAAGCAGCTGGATAGGTATGTGCATATGAAGGGTTTAGAGGGATATGGGCCAAATGCTGGCAAATGGGACTAGATTAATTGAGAATATCAGGTCAACATGGATGTTTGGACCGAAGTGTCTATTTCCATGCTGTACATCTCTACGACTCTATGACTTCGTGGCTGCAACTTGTGGAAAACCCTTTGTGCTACATGTTTGACATGTTATTAACATTGTAAATATTAGTTTAATTGTAAAGGCAAGGAGTACCATAGTGGCAGGAACTGATTTGTTTTGCACGTTACATGACTGTTCAAGGTTGACACTACATATGTAGTTTTATTTTTAAAAAAGTTTATTTTTCAAGAACAAAAATTGAGAATAAAAGAATCCTGAGACTGAGAGTGGGAAGAGGAAAGCTCAGCTGTAGCCATTCAGCTGTAAAGTGGATTCAGTCAGAACCATGGAGATGCATGTGACAGATAATCCCAGGGGTCTAAGGAGTTCAGAGTTCAGCATTCCAGAAGTTAATGCTTCTGTCCAAGGGGTTTCCAAGAAGATTGGCATATGATGTCACTCCCGAGTTTGGTAAGCTACTTACCAAACTGATTATTCAAAACTATTAACTTACAAAAACACAAGAGTTGGCCATTCAACATGTCAGCTACATAAAGAATTAAAGTAATCTCAACAATTGCAGTAATGCAGATCCCGTTCACCATGTCGGTTAACTCATAAATACAGTGAATTGCCTGCTCAGTCTTTGCTACATGATTTTTTAAGTAACTCTGTCCTGAACTGCATTTTTTGATTAAGGCAAGTATCGCAGCAATAGTCAGAGATGAAATAATTTAAGGATCATCCAATGAGGCTTTGTGGGTGGAGCTAAGAAATAAGAAGGGGTTGGTGATGTTATTGGGGTTGTACTATAGGACCCCAAATAGTTAATGGAAATTAGAGGAACAAATATGCAGGAAGATTGGGAAGATTTGCAGGAGCAATAGGGTTGTCATAGCAGGGGATTTTAATTTTCCTAACATAGACTGGCACTGCCAGAGCATTAACAGCATAGCTGGGATGGAGTTTGTTCCTGAAAGTGCAT
The DNA here is from genome assembly GCF_004010195.1 of Chiloscyllium plagiosum. Lineage (NCBI taxonomy): Eukaryota > Metazoa > Chordata > Chondrichthyes > Orectolobiformes > Hemiscylliidae > Chiloscyllium > Chiloscyllium plagiosum. Next base: position 5,317,223 of record NC_057739.1, read on the forward strand.
TCAGAAAAGTTTCCTCAAGCAGTATACAGAGGGTCCTATTCAGGCAGGGGCAAAACTCAACCTGGAAGAGTGGAAGGGCTATAGTTGTAGAGGATTCAATTATAAGGGGTGTAAATAGGTGGTTCTGTGGTCGAAAATGAGACTCCCGAATGGTATGTTGCCTCCCAGGTCCACGAGTCAGGGATGTCTCAAACTGACTGCAGAACATTTTGAAGGGGGAGAGTGAACAGCCAGTTGTCATGGTGCATAGAGACACCGATGATATAGGTAAAAAATGGGATGAGGTCCTATAAACAGAATTTTGGGTGTTCGGTGATCAAACACTGCAAAAACCCATGTAAAACTCGATAAAACTCCGAAAGCTAGTGCTTCCAAATAAACCTGTTGGTCTATAACCTGGTGTTGTGTGATTTTTAACCAAGTTAAAAAGTAGGACCTCAGAAGTAGTAACCTCAGGACTGCTACCAGTGCCACGTGCTAGTCAGGATAGAAATGAAAGAATAAGCAGGATGAATGCGTGGCTCAAGAGATGGTGCAGGAGGAAGGGGTTCACATTGGGACCGGTTCTGGGGGAAGTGGGCCTATTACAAATTGGATGGTCTATACCTGGGCTGGACTGGAACCAATGACCTAGGGGGTGCTTTTGCTAATGCTGTTGGGAGAACCAAATGAGTGGTTAGTGGACAGTATAGGAGGTAGTAACTAAAGCCTGTAAGGAACTAGCTAGTGAAGTCAGCGTGACTAAGGGGAAGAGTAGACAGGGAGCAGATGATGAATGCAAAGGGACTGTTGGTCTGAGGTGCACTTGTTTCAATGCGAGAAGTGTAGTAAGCAAGCCAGATGAACTTGGGGCTTGGATTAGTACCTGGGAGTATGATGTTATCGCAATTATTGAGACTTGGTTGAGGGAAGGGCATGATTGGCAACTAAATATCCCAGGATATGGATGCTTCATGTGGGATAGAGAGGGAGGTAAAGAGGGTAGAGGAGTTGCATTACTAGTCAGAGAGGATATCACAGCTGCACTGAAGGAGGGCACTATGGAGGACTTGAGCAGTGAGGCAACATGGGCAGAGCTGTACTACAGGCCTCCCAACAGCATGTGTGAGATAGAGGTACACATATGTAAACAGATTATGGAAAGATGTAGGAGCAACAGGATGGTGGTGATGGGAGATTTTAATTTTCCCAACATTGACTGACTGGGATTCACTGAGTGTTAGAGGTCTAGTGGAGCAGAATTTGTGAGGAGCATAGAGCAGTATGTGAATAGTCCAACTCGGGAAGGGGTCGTACTGGACCTAGTGTTGGGGAACGAGGCCGGCAGTTGAAGTTTCAGTCGGGGATTACTATGGGAATAGTGATCAGAATTCCATAAGTTTTAGAATACTCATGGACAAAGACGAGAGTGGTCCTAAAGGAAGAATGCTAAATTGGGGGAAAGCCAACTATTGCAAAATTTGACAGGAGCTAGGGAATGTGGATTGGGAGCAGCTGTTTGAAGGTAAATCCACATTTGATATGTGATGCTTTTAAAGAGAGGTTGATTAGGGTGCAGGACAGACATACTCCTGTGAAAATGAGGGATAGAAATAGCAGGACTAGGGAACCATGGATGACAGATGAAATTATGAGACTAGCTAAGAGTAAAAACAAAGCATACATAAGGTCGAGGTGATTGAAAACAGAAAAAGCTTTGGAAGAATATTGTGAAAGGAGGACCAATCTGAAATGAGGAATTAAGGGGGTCATGAAATATCTTTAGCAAATAGGTTAAGGAAAATGCCAAAGCCTTTTTTACTCCAAGCTGTGTTTTTGTGATCTCTAACCTATTGGGTAAATTTCTCTGACACTTTTATTCGTATGAAAGGAGCAAGATGGTAATGAGAGAAAGAGTTGGCCCACTCAAGGACAAAGGAGGAAAGTTATGTGTGGAGTCAGAGAAAATGGGTGAGATTCTTAACGAGTACTTTGCATCGGTATTCACCAAGGAACATGACAGCACCCGGCCCATATCCCTCCAAACCCTTCCTATTCATATACTCATCCAAATGCCTCTTAAATGTCGCAATTGTACCAGCCTCTGGCAGCTCATTCCATACATGTACCACCCTCTGCGTGAAAAAGTTGCCCCGTAGGTCTCTTTTATATCTTTCCCCTCTCACCCTAAACCTATG
>NC_057739.1:5323444-5342990 GCF_004010195.1 Chiloscyllium plagiosum
TAACTTATCTGATTCTGTGCTGCGAACTTCGCCCAACAGTTCCTCCAAGATTAGTTGTGAATTTCACTGTTTGTTAATTTTCTCACATGCACTCCGATGTCCAGCGATACACGAATTCAAACACTAAAGGTGGTGACTGTGCAGGTTCTTTCTTTCTCTCTTTCTCTTTCTCTCTCTCTCTCCTGCACTGTCCTCACCATGTGCTTCCTTTGTCTGCTCTTCTCCCTTTTAAACTGCTGTTGTTTTGACTTTTTTTCCCAAAGTTCCAAAACAATGCAACAGCATATAAAACAGTAATTGCTGCTCCTGGAATTCAAGGAAATCACCTCCAACACCTAAAATACCTCAAAAAAAGGAGCAGCTCTTACAGCCAGAAATTTTTCCCATCCTCCATCTTGGATTACCCAGAATGAGGTTAGGGATAGAGGTTTGATTACTCTAGGTCAAGTCAGCATAAGGAGGGAGGAAGTGTTAGGTATTCTAAAAGGCAATAAGATGGATGGGATCTATCCCAGGTTACTGAGGGAAGCAAGAGAGGAAGTAGCTGGGGCCATAATAGATATCTGTATAGCATCCTTGAACACTGATGAGGTCTCGGAGGACTGGAGAATTGCTAATGTTGCCCCCTTGTTTAAGAAGGGTAGCAGGGATAATCCAGTAATTACAGACCTGTGAGTCTGATGTCAGTGGTAGGGAAGCTGCTGGAGAAGATACTGAGGGATAGGATCTATTTACATTTGGAAGAAAATGGGCTTATTAGTGATAGGCAACATGGGTTTGTATACGGAAGGTCATGTCTTACCAACTTAATAGAATTCTTTTAGGAAGTGACAAAGTTGATTGATGAGGGAAGGGCTGTAGATGTTATATACATGGACTTTAGTAAGGCATTTAATAAGATTCGCCATGGTAGGCTGATGGAGAAAGTGAAGTCGCATAGGGCCAGGGTGTACTAGCTAGATGGATAGAGAACTGGCTGGACAGCAGGAGAGAGAGAGTTGTAGTGGAAGGGAATTTCTTAAAATGGAGACCTGTGACCAGTGGTGTTCCAAAGGGATCCATGCTGGGACCACTGTTGTTTGTGATATACATAAATGATTTGGAGGGAGGTATAGGTGGTCTGATTAGCAAGTTTGCAGATGACACTACGATTGGCGGAGTAGCAGGCAGCGAAGGGGGACTGTCAGCGAATGCAGCAGAATATAGATAGAGTGGAGAGCTGGGAAGAGAAATGGCAGATGGAGTTCAATGTGGGCAAATGCGAAGTGATGCATTTTGGAAGATCCAATTCAAGAGCGAACTATATGGTAAATGGAAAAGGCCTGGGGAAAACTGATGTACAGAGAGATCTGGGTGTTCATTGTACCCTGAAGGTGGCAATGCAGATCAATAGAGTGGTCAAGAAGGCATCCGACATGCTTTCCATCATCAGACGGGGTATTGAGTACAGGAGTTGGCAGGTCATGTTACAGTTGTACAGGACTTTGGTTCAGCCAAATTTGGAAAACTGCGTACAGTTCTGATCGCCACATTACCAAAAGGATGTGGATGCTTTGGAGAGGGTGCAGAGGAGGTTCACCAGGATGTTGCCTGGTATGGAGGGTGCTAGCTTTGAAGAGAGGTTGAGTAGGTTAGGATTATTTTTATTAGAAAGACGGAGGTTGAGGGGGGACCTGATTGAGGTCTACAAAATCATGAGAGGTAGAGACAGGGTGGATAGCAAGAAGCTTTTTCCCAGAGTGTGGGATGCAATTATTAGGGGTCATGAGTTCAAGGTGAGAGGAGAAAAGTTTAAAGGAGATATACATGGAAAGTTCTTTATGAGAGGGTGGTGGGTACCTGGAACACGTTGCCAGCAGAGGTAGTAGAGGCAGGCACGATAGCGTCATTTAAGATGTATCTAGGCAGATACATGGATGAGCAGGAAGCAGAGGGATACAGATCCTTAGAAAATAGGAAACAGGTTTAGATAGAGGATCTGGATCAACGCAGGTTTGGAGGGCTGAAGGGTCTGTTCCTGTGCTGTAACGTTCTTTTTTCTTTGTTCTTTGTACTCTTGGGAAATAGGGCAGGACAGGTGACCCAGATGACATTGGGGGAGCACTTTGGGTGCAATTATGATAGTTCTATTAATCTTAAGATAGTTATGGAGAGGGACAAAATTGGTCCACAAATTTAAGTTCTAAATTGGAGCAAGGCAAATTTTGATGAAATTAGCCAGGAGCTTGCAGGGCTTGATTGGAGTTGTTTGTTTGCAGGCAAAGGGACCTCCGGCAAGTGGGAGGCCTTTAAAAGTAACATAGCTAGAGATCAAGGTCTACATGTTCCTGTGAGGGTGAAAGGCAAGGTTGGCAGGAACAGGGAACCCTGAATGACAAAAGATCCTCATTTCAGCAAGGGGACGTCATGCTTGACAAATCTGCTGGAATTCTCTGTGGAAGTAACAAGTAGGCTAGATCAAGGAGAGCCAGTGGGTGTTATCTACCTGGACTTCAAGAAGGTCATTGCCAAGGTGCCGCACAGGAGGCCATTGATTAAGATAAGGGCCCATGGTGTTAGAGGTAAGGCACTATCATAGATAGAAGCTTGGCTGTCTGGCAGAAAGCAGAGAATGGGGATAAAAGGGTCTTTCTCAGGATGGCAGCTGGTGACAAGTGGTGTTCCGCAAGGCTCAGTGTTGGGACCACAACTTTTCACTTTATACATTAATGATCTCAATGAAGGAACTGAGGGCATTCTGGCTAAGGTTGCAGACCGCACAAAGACTGGTAGAGGGGCAGGTAGCATTGAGGAGGTGGGAGGCTGCAGAAGGATTTAACAGGTTAGAGGAGTAGGCAAAAAGTCACAGATGGAGTACAACATGGAAAAGTGTGAGGTCATGCACGTTGGTAGGAACAACAGAAGCATGGACTATTTTCTAAATGGGGAGAAAATTCAAAAGTCTGAAGTGCAAAGAGACTTGGGAGTTCTAGTTCAGGATTCTCTCAAGATGAACTTGCAGGTTGAGTTAGTAGCTAGGAAGGCAAATGCAATGTTGGCATTTATTTTCAGAGGACTCGAATATAAAAGCAGGGATGTATTTCTAAGGCTCTAGTCAGACCACATTTGGAGTATTGTGTGCGGTTTTGGGCCCCATATCTCAGGATGGATGTACTGGCCCTGGAGCGTGTTCAGAGGAGGTTCACGAGAATGATCCCAGGAACGAAAAGCTTAACATATGAGGAATGTTTGAGGATTCTGGGTCTGCACTCGATAAGAGTTTAGCAGGATGAGGGAGGATCTAATTGAAACATACTGAGTACTGAATGGCCTGGACAGAATGGAAGTTGTTTCCGTTGGTAGGAGAAACTAGGACTAGAGGGCACAGCCTTAGATAAAGGGAAGACCTTTTACAATGGAGATAAGGAGAAACTTCTTCAGCCAGAAAGTAGTGAATCTATGGAATTCATTGCCACAGAAGGCTGTGGAGGCCAGGTCATTGAGTATATTTAAGATTGAGACAGATAGGTTCATGAATATCAAAGGGATCAAGGGTTATGAGAAGAAAGCTGGAGAATGGGGTTGAGAAACTTATCATCCATGATTGAATGAGCCCTTCATCCATGAGTCCTTCATCAGGAGTTAGGCTTGTTGGCCAGGGCGGCTGAGAATAAATGGGATGGGGAGTGGGGCTGGGAGGGAAGAGGTAGCTGGAAATGTAATAGTTAGATGAAATTGGAGATGAAAGTGATAAGTCAGTGAGGAGGGTGGAGCAGATAGGCTGGAAGGAAGATGGACAGGTAGCACTGTTCAAGAGGGCAGTGCCAAGTTGGAAGGTTGGGACTGGGACAAGGCAGGAGGAGGGGAAATGAGGAAACTAGTGAAATTCACATTGATCCCATGTGGTTGAAGGGTCCCAAGGCGGAAGATGAGGCATTCTTCCACCAGGAGTTGGATTGTTAGGGTTTGGCAATAGAGGCAGCCCAGGACCTGCACGTCCATGGCGGAGTGGAAGGGGTAGTTAAAGTGTTCAGCCATAGGGCAGTGGGGTTGGTGGGTGTGGGTGTCCCAGCGATGTCCTCTGAAACAATCTGCAATTTGGCGTCCTATCCCCTCGACGTACAGGAGACCACATTTGGTGCAACGGATACAGTAGACAGCATGTGGGGAAGTACAGGTAAATTTCTGTCAGATGTGGAAGGATCCTTTGGGGCCTTGGACAGAGGTGAGGGGGGAGGTGTGGGCGCAGGTTTTGCAATTCCTGCAGTAGCAGGGGAAGGTACTAGGAGGGAAGAGTGGGTTGGTGGGGGCCGTGGACCTGTCAAGGGAGTTCTCTCAGAAACAAAAATGTGTTGCTGGAAAAGCGCAGCAGGTCAGGCAGCATCCAGGGAACAGGAGAATCAACGTTTTGGGCATAAGCCCTTCTTCAGGATTCTCCTGTTCCCTGGATGCTGCCTGACCTGCTGCGCTTTTCCAGCAACACATTTTCAGCTCTGATCTCCAGCATCTGCAGTCCTCACTTTCTTTTCCTTCTTAGTTCTCTCAGAAACACAGACAGAGGTGGGAATATATCTCTGGTGGTGGGGTCTGTTTATAGGTGGAGGATGATGCAATGTATCCAGAGGTTGTATCCAGTGGAAGGGGAGGACCGGGGGATTCTGTCCTTGTTGCGATTGGAGGGATGGGGTTCAAGGGCGGAGGTGCGGGAAGTGGAGGAGGAGATGCACTAGAGGGCATCGTTGACCACGTGGGAGGGGAAGTTGAGGAGGCCATCTGGGATGTTCTACGGTGGAATTGGTCCTCCTGGGATCAGTTGTGGGAGAGGCAGACGAATTGGGAATAAGGGATAGTGTTTTTATAGGAGACAGGGTGTAGTCCAAGTAGTTGTGGGAGTCGGTGGGTTTGTAGTGGATGTCCATGTTGAGTCGGTCACCGGAAATGGAAATGGAGAAGTCCAGGAAGGGGAGGGAGGTGTCTGAGATATAGCAGGTGAACTTGAGGTCAGGGTGGAAGGGTTTTGTGAAGTTGATGAATTGTTCCCTCCTCATGGGAGCACGAGGTTGCACCGATACTGTCATCAATGTAGCGGAGGAAAAGGTGAGGGATAGACCGGTGTAGCTGCGGAATATGGACTGTTCCAGGTACCCAACAAACAGGCAGGTATAGCTGGGGCCCAAGCAGGTACCCATGGCTACCCCTTTGATCTAGAGGAAGTAGAAGGATTGGAAGGAGAAATTGTTGAGGGTGAGGGCCAGTTCAGCCAGTCAAATGAGAGTGTCAGTGTTGGGTTGGCGTGAGAGGAAGAAATGTGTTCAGGCACTGGATGACCATGTTGAAGATGAGACGTTGGGGGCCAGGGAAACAAAAGTAATTTAAGAGATTGAGGGCATGGGTGGTGTCGCAAATGTAAGTGGGGAGTTCCTGGACTAAGGGGGACAGGGCGGTGTCAAGGTGTGCAGAGATACGTTCAGTGGGTCAGGAGCAGGCTGAGACAACGGGTTGACCGGGGTAGTCAGGTTTGTGAATCTTTGGAAGGTGGTAGAATCGGGCGGTGCAGGATTCCCAGACAATGAGGTTGGAAGCTGTGGATGGGAGATCCCCAGAGGTGAAGAAGTTGTGAATGGTATGGGAGATGATGGTTTGGTGATTGGAGATGAGGCTGTGGTCGAGAGGGCAGTGGAAGGAGGTGTCCATGAGTTGGCGTCTGGCTTCAGCCGTACAGAGGTTGATGCGCCAAACTACCACAGTGCCCCCTTTGCTAGCTGGTTTGATGGTGAGGCTGCGGTTGGAGCGAAGGGAGTGGAGGGATGCGCATTGTGAGGGTGAGAGGTTGGAATGGGTGAGGGAGGTGGACAGGTTGAGGTGGTCTATGTCACGGCAACAGTTGAAAATGAAAATATTGAGGGTGGGTAACAGACTAGCATGGGGTATCCAGGTGGGGTGTATTAGAGGCAGGAGAAGAGGTCCTCAGAAGATGGGTGGGAGTCTTGATGGAAACAGTAAGCCCAGAGGTGGAGGCAGCGGAAGAAGTGTTCAATGTCACAACGCATGTCAAACTCATGGATCTGGGAGCATGATGGGATGAAGGTGAGGCCTTTACTGAGGATGGATCGTTCATCCTCAGTGAGGGGAGGTCTGGGGGGATGGTGAAAACACGGCTGGGCTAGGAGCTCAGACCTGCTGTGGGGCTGGAACTCGAGTGGGAGCGAAGACTGTCACTGGAGTGGGTGTGGTTATAGGATCATGACTGACATCACCAATGGAAGTGACACTGGCCACAGGGGTCGGGGGGTGCACGGATGTGGGACCTTCGGTGGTATCCGTGGGGGCGGAAGTATGTAACACATGACGTAAGTGATGTTGTCAGCTGAATTCCAGTGAATGACATCATTGGGAGTGGAAGTGACGTGACACATGACATTGGCGACGTCGTTGTCAGTGTTCCAGTGAGTGACGTCAGTGGGAGCAAAAGTGGCTATGACAGCGGCCATCTTAGACACCTCCCTCCCCTTCCTAGACCTCTCTATCTCCATTTCCGGCGACCAACTCAACACGGACATTCACTATAAATCCACAAACTCCCACAACTACCTGGACTACACCTCCTCCCACCCTGCCTCCTGTAAAAACACTATTCCCTACTCCAATTCCTCCACCACATCTGCTCCCAGGAAGACCAATTTCACCTTAAAACATCACCGATGGTCTCCTTCTTCAAAGACTGCAATTTTCCCTCCAACGTGGTCAGTGATGCCCTACAGCACATCTCCTCCACTCTCACACCTCTGCCCTTGAACCACACCCTCCAATCGCAACAAAGACAGAATTCCATGGTCCTCAGCTTCCACCCCACTAACCTCAGGATACATTGCATCATCCTCATCATTTCCGCCACCTACCACCAGAGAAATTTTTCAGAGAGATCATTCCCTCTACAACTCCCTTGTCAGGTCCATGGCCCCCAACAATCCACCCTCATATCTTGGGCACCTTCCCTTGCCAATGCAAAAAGTGCAAAACCTGTGCCCACACTACCCCCCCTCCAAAGGATCCTTCTACAGAAATTTATCTGTATTTCCACACACGTCATCTACTGTATCCGCAGCACCTGATGTGGTCTTCTCTACATTGGGGAGTCAGGTCACCAACTTGCGGATCATTTCAGAGAACATCTCTAGAACAGTTGTACTACCAACCCCACCGCCCTGTGGCTGAATACTTTAACTCCTCCTCCCACTCCACCATAGACATGCAGGTCCTGGGCCTCCTACTCTAACTACCCGCCGCCTGGAGGAAGAATGCGTCATCTTCCACCTTGGGACCCTCCAATCACATGGGATCAATTTGGCTTATCTCTCCATGCTTCAGGCTCTCTGCCTTTATTCCTGATGAAGGGCTTTTGCCCGAAACGTCGATTTTGCCTGTCCTCGGATGCTGCCTGAATTGCTGTGCTCTTCCAGCACCACTGATCTATAATCTCCTACCCTAACTACCCGCTGCCTGGAGGAAGAATGCGTCATCTTCCACCTTGGGACCCTCCAATCACATGGGATCAATTTGGATTTCACCAGTTTCCCCATTTCCTGTCTCTCCCACCCAGTGGTCAAGCACTTTCTTGCATATCCTGTAGCAGATGTGTCACATGTAAGGCTCAGTGGCGGGGAGGGGAGTGGAAACTGGTGAAATCCAAATTGATCCCATGTGGTTGGAGGATTCTAGATGCCATTGTTATAAGTATTGCTTAGCGATAATTGATGTATTTAGTAGATGGATGAAAGCTTATCCCTGTACTGACTGCCCAGCAAACTCTACCTGTAAAAATCTACTAAGGGAAATCATACCCAGGTTTGAATTGCCAGTAATGGTCTCTTCCGATAATGGCTCACGCTTCTGTGTGGAGCTAAACAAAGAACAATGTAAGAGTCTGAATATGAATCAAAAATTCCATTGTGCCAACCAATCCCCAATGGGAATTGTAGAAAGACCCAATGGTACTTTAAAAGGTCAGCTAAGCAAGATGGTAGAGGTAACGACCTTAATTGGCTGCAAGTACTCCCAATTGCCCTTTTTAATATGAGAACCATGACCAGAAAAAGGCAAGATTTTCGACAGCTGAAACAGTATATGGAAAGCCCCTGAGGACTCTCTGGTCTGCACCACTGGTGGCCCAACATCCTGTTGATGTGCATGTCATGGCAGAAGAAATGCACAGATACCTGATTAGGCTAACCAAAGCATTGCAATCTTATCATCAACAGGTCAAAGAAGCCTATCGGATACCAGGGAAGGAAGAAGAAAGATCTCCAATGTTTAAAGACATCAACCCTGGTGACTACATGCTATTGAAAGACTTTAATTGGCACCTTCTGGCAGAGCACTTTAGGGAACATCTCCAGGACATCTGCACCAACTAACCCCACCAACCAGTGGCTTAAACTTCAACTCTCCCTCCCAGTCCACCAAGGACATGCAGATCCTGGGCCTACTCCACCGCCATTCCCTCACCACCCGACGCCTGATGAAAGCCTCGTTTTCTGCCTTGTGACCCTCCAACCCCTTGGCATCAATGTGGACTTCACCAGTTTCCTCATTTTCCCTCCCCCCACCTTACCCCAGTTTCAACCTTTCAACTCAGCACCACCCTCATGACCTGTCCTACCTGTCCACCTTCCTTTCCAACTCAATTGCCCACACATTGAAACTAATGAACAAAGAACCATAGGAGACCTGGATGATGACACTTCTGAATCGATTAGTGACAGACTTCCTCCTTGCTAAAGAAGGAGGCACTTGTTCTGTCATTGGCCCACAATGTTGCACCTACATAAACAACTTCTCTAAAGACATTGTATATGACACAGATGTCATCAACAAAACGGGTCAAGACGCAGGGAAAGTACTTGCCCCACCATCGTCCTACTCGTGGATGGAGTCCTCCCTGCTGGCTATGCTCACTGTGCAGATGGTTCATGTGGGACACACTGATAATCCTTGATCTCATCCCAGGAATATATATTCTTGTCCGGATATGCATGAAATGAACTGTGCCATGCTCTTTGCTTAAGCCAAAGAAGAATCTTGTTAATTGACCTTTGTTCACTCCTGTACCTTCATGTCCTAACTTTTATGCCAAAATCAGGTATCTTTCTGACTCTGCTCCTCCAGATGATGACTTGCCAGATGGAGGCGCTCGACTTGTTGAAAATACAAATGGACTGATTGGACTCATTGTACTTGTATACGCTGTATTATTATCATGAAATGATAAAAGGGGGGAATGAGAAAGCTTGTAGCCTTACATGTGACACATCTGCTATAGGATATACACGAAAGCGCTTGACCACGGCGGGGGGGCCCATTTTGTTCAGAAGAATTAAGGACATCTGTTCTTAGTGTCAATGGATCAGTGTAAATAAGGTGATAACATTTGTTCACTTGTGGAATGTGTGGCAGTACTTCCTTTTGACCCCGAGGGCTGGAAGCTGCACATATTTTACAGTTGGAGGTCGGATAACTGAATTTCTGGTTTATATTGAAGACTCTTAACAAAACTCATACTCAATAGGAAAGGAACTTGTAAGTTAATAAGCTGAGTGGAAGATGTACGTAATAGAACAATACTATACATTTTCATTTATAACACACTGAGCAGATTTGAATTGATGAAGCTCAGCTCCCTAATCTTGACTGTTCTGGAATGTGAATGCCTCATTACCCTTACAAGCTAGGAAAACACAAAGGCTGAAACTGAGATAGTAAGAAAGTTGGAAGATGTTGACATGTGAGAGAGAGAAAGAAAACATTCTTCTGTAAATTACATTCAGTGACCCAAGGGTTCAAGGAACACTAGCTGAGAGAGAGGGAAGAAGAGACAGGACGGAAGCTGTGGAAAAGTTAACTCTTTGAGGTCTGATTTGAGTGTACACTTGCTTGTCATGGATTGAATGTTTGCGTGTTGTTCCCTGGAGCTCGAGATCCAGGAATATTATGAATACTTTGGGAATTAAGATTATTTTTAAAAAAGCCATTTTATAAAACAATGCTACTGGGCATGTTAGCTGAGTGAGGTTCTCTCATGATCTTTTCCACATAGTTTAGACTAGTCTCTCATTATGATGTACTGTTAAAAGGGAAGGCTATCTAGCCAAAGCAATTGTCCATTTGACCTGGCTTGATCAGGGTTTTCCACTTTGATGTGCATTAGTCAAGCATACTCAGACCTGTTAGTTAGTTTCTCTTCCACTACAAACTTTTGCCATTTTACTGCTGCTTATCTGATAAGGACATATGGTGTTTTTGTAATCTCAGTACCAATTTCTGTATAACAACAACTTGTTTGCAGCAACAAGGAGAGTAGCCTGAGAGAGCTCTTGGGGGTAAGAGCTGGCTTGTAGGTATCTATGTTATAGTGTAACATTGATGCCAATGGTAAATAAAGGTAATAATTTAAACTAAACTGTCTGTAAAGAGTTTCATATTCCAGACTATGATCTCTGGGACAAACCAAGAGAGGCTTACAGGTCGAGTCCATTAGGGATTCCCTGAGCCATCTCGCATAGGTACTTTAAAACCACCTTATCCCGGACCCAACCTTCCAACTCGGTGCTACTTGTCCATCTTCCTTCCCACCTATCTGCTCCACCCTCCTCTCCGACCTATTACTTTCAGCCCCACCATCATCTACCTATCGCATACCCAGCTATCTTCCCCCCAGCCCCACCCCACTCCCATTTCTCTCTCAGTCCTCTTGGCCCACAGGCCTCATTCCTGATGAAGGGCTTATGTCTGAAATGTCGATTCTCCCACTCCTCAGATGCTGCCTGACTTGTTTGCTTTTCCAGCACCACACTCTTCAACTCTGATCTCCAGCATCTGCAGTCCTCACTTTCTCCTAGCTGAATGGAAGAGCAGACTGGATGGGCTGAATGGAGTCAAGATTGGAGTAGTACTGGAAAAGCCCAGCAGGTCAGGCAGCATCCGAGGAGCAGGAAAATGGATGTTTCCTAACCTTGACTCTAATCTCCAGCATCTGCAATCCTCACTTTTGCCTTGATGGGCTGAATGGCCTAATTTCTGCTCCTTTGTCTTACAGACTTGTACAGTGGGTCGAAGGGCCTCTTTCTGCGATGTAAAATTTCTACAACTCTCTAGGGAATTAGGCATGGCTTCAAAAACCAAATACTGGGAGGAGAGGGTTTGAATTTGGGAGAGTAGAGGGACAAAGCAAGAAGAAATTAAAACAATTTGTGACATGAGGGGATAGGGAGTATGTATAACTAAATCAACCGCTAAGACTAGAGGTTACAAAAATAATCAAAGGATAAAGCAAAATGCTCTGCATTTGAATACAGGCAGCAATCAGAACAAAGCAGATGAAATGAATAAATACTATCAAATAGCTAAGACAAAGACATGGCTGCAGGATGACATAGATTGGGGCCTGAATATTGAAGGGTATGTAACAGTTAGGAATGACAGGAAGCTAGAAAAAGAGAGAGGGTGTCTCTGTTAATTAATATTGGTTTAGCATGACAGAAAGGGATGACGTAAGCTCAGGAATGGAGGAGTAGTTTAGGCAGAGATGAGAAATGATAAAGGCAAGAAGTCACTCATAGGAGTGGTATGCAAGTTCCATAACCATAAAGAATATAAAGGAAGAAATAATGGGAGCCTGTCAGAAGAGTATGGTGATAATTATGGGGAATTTTAATTTACATACAGCCTGAAAAAAATGGATGTGCAAAGGTAGATTAAACAAAAAGCTCATAGAATGTTTTCAGGATAATTTCTTAGGAAAGTATGTTCTGGAGCCAATCAGACAGCAGGCTTTAGAAAACCTGGTATTGTATTTTGCACTAAGATGCAATTAATTAAAAATTTTGTAACAAAGCTGCCACCAGGTACAGTGCTTGAAGGAGAGAGGAGTGGGACCAAGACTATTATTTTAATATAATCAGTTACTGTATTTGGATTTCCAGAAGCATTTGATAAGATAACTTATCAAAGATTTTTGGGAAAATAAAACCTTATGTTGTAGGGGATGGCATATTGGTATGGATTGCACTGAAGACAATTCAAAGGAAATGCACTTCACTGATTCCTGACATGAAAGTGTCGACCTAAGAACATAGAACATAGAACATAGAATAGTACAGGCCCTTCAGCCCTCGATGTTGTGACAAATTTTATCCTAAGATCAAACTAATCTACGTAACCTTCATTTTACTATCAACTATGTGCCCAGTCTGACTCTACTACCACTGCTGGCAGTGTATTCCAGAGGCTCACCACTCTGAGTAAAGAACCTGCCTCTGACATCTCCCCTAAACTTACCTCCAATCACCTTACAATTATGCCCCTTCGTGATAGACATTTCCACCCTGGGAAAACATCTTTAGTTATCCACTCTTGCACATCTTGTACTTGTCTATCAAGTCACCTCACATCCTTCTTCACTTCAATGAGAAAAGCCTTAGCTCCCTCAACCTTTCTACATCAGACATGCTCTCCAGTCCAGGCAGTAGCCTGGTAAATCTCCTTTGCACCCTCTCTCAAGCTTCCACATCCTTCCTATAATGAGGCAACCAGAACTGAACATAATCTTTCCAAATGTGGTCTAACCAGGGCTTTATAGAGCTGCAGCATAATCTTGTAGCTCTTAAACTCAATCCCCCTGCTAACAAAAGCCAACACGCCATACGCCTTCTTAACCCTGTCAACCTGGATAGCAACTTTGAGGGATCTATGGACATGGACCCTAAGATCCCTCTCTTCCTCCACAGTGCCAAGAATCTTGCCTTTAACCCTATAATCTGCATTCAAATTTGACCTTCCAAAATGAATCACTTCATTTTGTACCCTCTACCTGTCTTCACCTATCCCCACTTCACCACCCTGCTCCCACCACCTCCTTTATCTGCAGCTCCCCCTACACCCATCCCCAGTCTTGAAGAAGGATTATACTTGAAACGTCTACTTCCTCACCTCCTAATGCTGCCTGGCTTGCTGTGTTCTTCCAGCTTCCTACCTGTCTGCTTTGAATTCCAGCATCTGCAGTTCTTTTGCCTCTAACCAGCCCTGCATCCTGTCAATGCCCCGTCGCAACCTACAACAGCTCTCCACATATCTACAACTCCACCAACCTTTCTAACCAATCTTACTAACCCATCCTTGCACTTCCTCATCCAAGTCACCTATAAAAAAATCACAAACAGCAGAGATCCCAAAACAGATCCCTGCAGAACACCACTGGTCACCCAGGTCCAGGCTCAATACTTTCCATCAACTGCCACTCTTTGTCTTCTATGGGCCAGCCAATTCTGTATCCAGACAGCCAAATTTCCTTGATCCCAGGCTGAACGTGTACTCGTCAAGAGTTTAGAAAAATAAGAACTGACTTGACTGAATCATGCAGGAAAGGCCTTATCAGTGTCTCTGCAAAAAAGGTGTTTCTCTAGAATCTAGAACTAGGAGTCACTGTTTCAAAATTAAAGGGCTCTCATTTAAAACAGGGTTGAGCCATTTTTTTCCTCAGAATGGGTCTTGAGTGTTTGGGGAGAATGTGAGGGCTGCAGATGCTGGAGATCAGAGCTGAAAATGTGTAGCTGAAAAAGCGCAGCAGGTCAGGCAGCATCCAAAGAACAGGAGAATTGACATTTTGGGCATAAGCCATTCTTCAGGAATGCTGAAGAAGGGCTTATGCCCGAAACGTCGATTCTCCTGTTTCCTGGATGCTGCCTGACCTGCTGCGCTTTTCCAGCAACACATTTTCAGCCTTGAGTGTTTGGAACTGTCTTCTTCAAAAAAGTGGTAAAAGCAGTGCTTGAATATTTTTAAAGCTGAATTAGATAAGAAAGGATTTGGGGGAAAGGAATGTCGAGGAATCAGATCATTTTAATAAGATAGTTTTTTGAACAGTAAAGGAATTAAGGGTTATGGTGAAAGGGCAGGTAAGTGGGGCTGAATGGAGCAAAAAGATCAGCCATGATCTTATTGAAGGGCAGAGCAGGCTAAAGGGGCCAGATGACTTACTCCTGTTCCTAGTTCTTATGTATTATGTAATATTTCTCCTCTGTGTTTACTGTGGAGAAAGATATGAAGACTTGGAAACTTGGGGAAGTTAGTGGTGATGTCTTGGAGACAGTCAATATCACAGTAGAAGAGGTAATGGATGTATTAGAATGTATGAAGGTGAATAAATCTCCTGGTCCTGATTCGATATATCCAAGAACACTGCAAGAAGTTAGAGAAGAAATTGCAGGGGCCGTGGTTGATATTTTTGCATCATTGTTAGCCACAGATAAGGTCCTGGAAGACCTTACCTGTAGCCTAGATAGGTGGTACCGGGAGGGCAACAAATGTTGTGCCCTTATTCAAGAAGGGCTGCAAAGAAAAACCTGGGAACTGTAGACCAGTAAGTCTAACATCTGTGGTAGATAAGTTACTTTAGAAGATTCTTTGAGATAAGACATGCATACATTTGGAAAGGCAGAGTTTGGTTACGAAAAGTCAGCACGGCTTTGTGCATGGGAGATCATGCGTCACACATTTGTTAGAGTTCTTTGATGAAGTGACCAGGAAGGTTGATGAGCACAGGGTGGGAGACATAGTCTATATGGGTTTCAATAAGGCCTTTGATAAGGTAGGTTGCTCTGGAAGGTTAGATCGCATGGAATCCAGGGGGAGCTGGCAAATTGGATACACAATTGACTTCAATGGTAAATGGCAGAGGGTAATAGTGGAAGGGTGCTTGTTGGACTGGAGACCTGTGAATAGTGGAGTGCCTCAGGGGTTGGTGCTGGGCCCATTGCTGTTTGTTATCTATATCAATGGTTTGGATGAGAACGTACAAGGCATGATTAGTAAGTTTGTAGATGACACTAAAATGGGCGGTATTGTGGACAGTGAGCGAGGTTATCATAAATTGCAGCAGGATATTGATCAGCTGGGGAAGTGGGCCAAGAAATGGCAAATGGAGTTTAATATAGATAAGTGTGCGGTCCTGATTTTGGAAAGTCAAATCAAAATAGGAGTTTCATGGTGAATGGTAAGGCCTTAAGGAGTGAGGTAAAACAGAAGTTCAGCTGCACGGTTCTCTTATTCAAGAAGGGCTTCAAAGAAAAACCTGGGAACTATAAACCAGTAAACCTAACGTAAATTACTTGAGGAGATTCTGAGAAATAAGATGTACATACATTTGGAAAGTCAGGGTTTGATTAGGAATAGTCAGCATGGCTTTGTGCATGGGAGATCATGCCTCACAAATTTGTTAGAGTTTTATAACGAAGTGACCAGGAAGGTTGATGAGCACAGGGTGGTAGATGTAGTCTATACTGATTTCAGTAAGGCCTTTGATAAGGTTCCACATGGTAGGTTGCTCTGGAAGGTTAGATCGCATGGAATCCGGGGGAGCTGGCAAATTGGATTCACAGTTGGTTTAATGGTAGAAAGCAGAGGGTAATAGTGAAAGGATGCTTGTCAGACTGGAGGCGTGTGACTAGTGGAGTGCCACAGTGCTCTGTGCTGGGCCTATTGCTGTTTTTTATCTATATCAATGATTTGGATGAAAATGTGTAAGGCATGATTGGTAAATTTGCAGATGATATTAAAATAGGTGGTACCGTGGACAGTGAGGAAGATTATCAGAAATTGCAGTAGGACCTTGATCAGCTGGGGAAGTGGGCCGGGAAATGGCAAATGAAGTTTAATATAGATAAATGTGAGGCCTTGCATTTTGGAAAGTCAAGTCAAGGTAGGAGTTTCATGGTGAATAGTAGGGCCTTAAGGAGTGTAGTGGAACAGAGGGACCTTGGAGTTCAGGTGCACAGTTCCCTGAAAGTGGAGGCACAGGTAGACAGGGCAGTGAAGAAGACTTTTAGAACACTGGCCTATATCAGTCAGGGCATTGAGTATAGAAGTTGGGAAATTATGTTGCAGTTGTACAGGACATTGGTGAGGCTGCACTTGGAGTATTGTGTTCAGTTTTGGTCACCTTGTTATAGGTCTTCCTGCTGCCAGCCAACCATCTTCAAGGCACAAGTCAGGAACGTGATGGAACAATCCCCACTTGCCCAGAAGATCACAGCCCAAAGAACACTGAAGAAGTTTAACGGGATCCAGAACAAAGCAGCCCGCTTGTCCAGCAACCCATCCACCACTTTCAACAGACATTTCTTCATTTCTGATCCCATGTGGAGGCAGTGTGCACTATCCACAAGATGCAACGCAGTGTCCCACCAAGTCTCACTTTGCATACTCTCAAACTACACCATTCCAAAGGACAAGGGCAGTAGATGCAAGGGAACACCATTTCCTGTAACTTCCGCTCAAAGCCACAGTCCATCCTCAGTTGGAATCGCATCAGTATCCATTTATAGTCACTCGATCAAAGTCCTGAAAGGTCCGCACCCACCCCCATTGCCCCACCCCCACCCCAAAGCAGCAGTGTGAATGTCTCTACATCCCAAAAACATCAAGAGAAAGCAGCTTCCACATATTAAAAAAAAGTAGATATGTTGATTAATATTCAAAATCAAATAAAAGTTATGGGTGATTTGGTTTTGGGAAAGCAGTTAAGTTGTGTGTGAGAGTACTTCTGGTTATAAAATAAATTAAAGCAGACCCTAGTGTCCACTGGAAGGGATACAGTGCTTTATGTCCCCCTCCAGCTCCATTTTGATTTATTCCCTTCCTGGTCTCCCTCCCACTTCCTCACTTTAATGGTTTGCATTGCCTGTACTGTGCTTCATTTGTAAATTTCGAAATGGCAACATGGGTGATTTACTGGTGACTGTTCATGGTTAAAAAATGTCATGGTCATTTAGTGGTGGGAAGGTTGTTTAGTTGTGGGCGATAACATTTCTGGATTTAAAAAAGCAAAAAAAGCAGACCTGTTATGAAAAAAGAATTTAAAAAGCAGACCTGGAGGGTGGTAAATAGTTAAAAACAAAAAAAAAGACATCATGGTGATTTGATGATGGGAGAAAAACCATTCAGTTGTGTGAAAAACAATAAGACCCACAGGGAGGTGATGACCTAGTGGTACTATCGCTTGAGACCAAGGTAACATTCCGAGGGCTCAAGTTCAAGCCCTGCAACAGGCAAATAACACAGGCCTAGCCAACAACACCCACACCTTGGCTGGGGCTAACCAATGTACACCACAAGTGGTGGCTCTATTTTGGTGTTCAATAATCAACAATGTTCCTTTTCAGTCAGGCTTCCTCAGTTGTTACAGAGCCAATATAGTTCGGCTAATATAGTTAGACTTGTGAAACAAAACCTCTAATACTGGGGTTGAACTAAAATAAAAATCAAGGAGAGATCCCAATACTTTACAGGCTCTTGTGATGCAGTGGTAGCATTCCTACCACTCAGCCAGGAGGCCCAGGTTTAAGTCCCATCTGCTCCAGTGTTGTGTGATAATATTTCTGAACAGGTTGATGAAAAGGTATCCAAAGAAACAGTATGTGTGGAGTACAAAATAGCAGCTTGTGCACCAGTTGAGTTCAGTACCATGATTTGCCTGTTGTCTATGCTCCTCTTGAAAATATTATAAAGCAGACCCACACAAAAAGAAAGCAGCCCAGAAGGTCTTTGTGTCACAGTGGTAGTGTCCTTATATAGAGCTGCATGTGTCTGGGTTCAAGTCTCACTTACTCTACAGGTATATAGTAACATCTCTGAACAGGCTACTTTAAAAACAAAATAAAACACGCTCAGAAGGGGCACCAATGCACTTTGGTAGCATCCCTTCCTTGCTGCCAGCAGACATAAGTTCAAGTCCCACCTACTCCAGAGGTGTGTAATAACATCTCTGAATAGGTTGATTAGAAAATATCTTAAAGCAGACCCAGATAGAAAAAAAAGCAGACCGAATGTCTTTAGAGAGAATTGGGCACCACAGGGCATGAAGTACTGTATTTCCCACTCCAAATGCATTTTGATTTAGTCTCTTCCTGCTTTCTCAACCTCCCCTTCACCTTTTAATGGTTCGCATTGCCATAGCGGGCTTTGCATGTTAATGTCCAGCTGGTGACAGGGATGATTACTGTTCATAGATGGAGAAAAAAAAATCCACTGTAAATTGTTGATAGAAAGAAAAAATTAAGTTTTGCAGAAGAGAATGCCTGGATATAAAATAATAAAGCTGATCCACTGATTTACTGGTGGTGGTTCATATATGGGTAAAAAAAAAGTCATAGTGAGGGGGCACCGAGGAAGAAAAAAAATTCAAATGTGTGTAACCGCATTTATGGATAACAGAGCCAGGGATGGATCTGCAGTACTGTCTGTCCTTGGCTGCGACTAGCCTACGTACGCCACAAGCGGTGGCTGTATTTTGGTGTTCAATAATTACCAATGTTCCTTTTCAGTCAGGCTTCCTAAGTTATTACAGAGTCAATATAGTTAGGGTAATATAGGTAGACTTGTTGAACAAACTCTGTTTTACTGGGGCGTGTACTACACACCTTCAAATTATAGAAAGGAATTTGAAGACGGACTCTGTGGTCCAAATAAAGGAACGTGTACAAAAACAAGACAATTATTCTGGGATATTTTAATTAACCACTTATCAATTGGGAAAAAAATAAGAAAAAATTTGAGAAAATGGAATGGAATTCTGCAAAACACGCCTTGATCAAACAGTAACATTCGACACAATGTGTGAAATAATTTATTTTCATGGAAAAGCAGGAGTAATTATCCCCTGACTGGGAGTACTATAGATCAATTATATGATTAAGGATACAAATTTACTGAATACCAAAGGCTTAGTTGACAAGGTCATTTCGAAAAGATAAATGATTGAAATGAATGGCAAAGGTGGCCGTTATTCAGCCCTTATGCTTGTAATATCCAGTCAGGTGCCACTTTCTAGTTCAGATGATTTTTTTTGCCTGTTTTGGACATTTTTAAGATTTGATATCTCTTACATGAAATTGAGCGTGCAACAGAATGGCCAAATCTCCAAGATTGCCCTGGGAACAAAAGATTAACATTCTGAGCATTGCTGTAAGCAACACACAGGGCAAAAAAAGACTTGTGGTATTGTGGTTTTTGCCACTGATGGATGCCTAAAGCTATTTTACAACGTACTGTGGCCACTGTTGTAAATGTAGGAAACAAAACACCTCACTTGCATACAACTCACTAAACATCAGTTAGATAATAGTCAGGCCATCTATTTCTGTAATGTGGGGGAAGGCATGAATACTGGTCAAGATAGCTTCTTTCAAATAGTAACACGCTATCTTTTACATCCACCCAGGCAGACTGATGGAACCGTGATTGCATCTCTGACAGTGTAGCATTCCTTCAGTATTGTAATGGAATGTCATCCTACATTTTTGTGCCCATGCCCTCAGGTGACCTAGGGATGTTGTGATTCAAAGGGGTGTGTGTTACTATCTGAGTCATGGCTGACACACTTAAAAAGTATGGCAATGGATAAAATTAGTGGGCCTTCTAATTTTCTTTGAAAACACTTGTCAATTAGCAAGTTTGCAGAAGATTTGTAGCTTAGGTTGAGGGTCTGGATGTAAGTTTGCTCACTGAGCTGGAAGGT
>NC_057739.1:5343490-5348786 GCF_004010195.1 Chiloscyllium plagiosum
CTTATTATGGTGATGAAACATCTGAAAATGAACCTTTCAGCACAGCGAGCAAACTTACATCCAGAACACTTGTTTATTTGTTATGATCATATAAATGGAAGGATAGCATCTTTGAATTGAAACGTGGATAGTTTGTTTTATTTCCAATGAATATGAAGTGTACCAGCAGGCCAGAATCCATAGAATCCCTACAGTGTGGAAATAGGCCATTTGTCCCAACAAGTTCACACCGACCCTCCGAAGAATAACCCACCCAGACCCATTCCCCTACATTTTACCCTTGACTAATGCACCCAACCCACATGTCCCTGAACACTGTGGACAATTTAGCATGGCCGATTCACCTAATCTGCACATCTTTGGATTGTGGGAGGAAACCGGAGCACTCGCCCATGCAGACACGGGGAGAATGTGCAAACTCCACTCAGACAGTCACCCGAGGCTGGAATCGAACCCGGGTCCCTGGCGCTGTGAGGCAGCGGTGCTAACCACTGAGCCACCATGCCACCCCTTGGGTGATGGGTGGTCGATAGCAGGAGTATAACAGGGAAGGAGGAAGTTACGTAAAGAACAGAGTGTAAATTCCCAATACAGGCCACTGTTCAAAATAGTTCATGCACAGTTTATTGGCATCGGTTTCAGTGATAGGAGTTCTGGGTGTATTCATGTGCTTCTGCGTGTGCACTTTGACATCATAATGGCACAATGCTTCAGGAGCAGAAAACAGATAAAAGAGAAAGAAAGTATAGCAAAGAAAAGCAGGCTCATATATTTAAGAATCAAACAATTCCTTAATCAATATACTGAAGCTTTAGAGTTCTGACATGTATAATATCATCACCCTGACCTTTTGACCATCAAATGCAGCATTACAAAATTATCTAAGTACCAAGTTTCTTAATTATATCCAAAAGCTGCATGTTATGACATGACGTATGAATAGCAAACATAAAAATCTCACTGAACCTATGTACACAAGAGTATATAACAGGTTTTATAACAGCCTAGAATGAAAGACCATTGATTGATTTTAGTTCAGTACTGTCCACATAAACTAGACAACAGAGGAAAAACAACCATTCTTTATTCTGCAGAAATATGCCTCCAATCATGGACATTACAGTCAAGAACATAAGCCTTACTTTAGTGACTTCAGTCTTATATAGCTGGGGATCCTCTGGGGAGCACTGGCCTCTTCACCCTGAGGTTAGAGAGCACTGACTTCCTCCATCTGTCCAATATCTTTGAGCTCAGTTTCCATCTCCTGTGAATATGCCTACTGCCCTGTGAATATATAGGCAGTTTCATCTGTGAGAGAGGAAACTACTGCTCAGTCGCTTGGCAATGACATGGCATGACAATGCACCATTGCTCCATCCATTGGTCGAATCACCCATAAATTCAGGCTGCATTTAAACCTCCAGGAATATACCCAACAAGAGTTGGCAACCCCAATGCAAGCAGTTAACTCCCAATCCTGCAACCTGAACCCAAGAAGCCCCCGACCAAGAAGAACAGGATAAAGGAGGACACGGGGATGGATAAGAGAAGGAAGAGAGTGTGGTAACAGGTGCCAAGCCCCAGAACAGCTCCGTCGTGCTGTGTCCACCTCAGCAGACCTAATCAATGGAGGAGAAGCCCATACAGGAACAACCAGGTGAGTAACTGCTGGTTGGAATAGAGATGAGATCAAGAAGAGGCCAAGCCAGCTCCCAAACCAGTGGTATGAGGTGATTGCCATCTGATACAGACTACATCTTTTGCTTCAGATGAGGAGGCACAAGGATGATCCTGAAGCAGAAACGGGAAAACCCTGAAGAGCTGGAGGAGATGGAAACCGAGCTCAAAGGTATTGGACAGACGGAGGAAGCCAGTGCTCTCCAATCTCCGGGCGAGGAGGCCAGTGCTCCCTAGCCTCAGAGGGAGGAAGCCATCTCCTAACGGTGCACAGAGAGAGCAATGCAATCAGCAGCCTGAATGAAGAAGGCAGCTCAATAAGATCTTCACAGTCACTCATGTTAAAGATATGAAAAAAACATTTTTGCCAGGATTGTACGTTGTGAAGCCCATAAGCCTTCCAGCCATATCTTTATCACTGTGGTAAACTCTAGGAGAGCTGACAAAGACCATCAAGTCACCTATGAAGAGTAAAACCCCCAGAAGTGAAGGCTTTGGGCCTGATGGAAGAACCCAAAGTATGCTTCTGCCTAACAACAGTGACTAGGGGAGAGAGGTAACCTCAAACTGGCGACCTCTCTCACTACTTAATATGCACTATCTGTCCAAGACCATCACCAACTGTGTCTAATCTGCTATGGAGGTGGTGATGCATCCTGACCAGACCTGCACAAGATCTTTATGAACCTTACATAGCTCACGGATATTATTGGCTGCATTGGATACCTGCCTCATCAGCCAGGACCAGGAAAATGCCTTTGACAGAATGTCATGATGGATGTACTCTCTAAAATGCAGTTTCAGGAAGGAATCTATAGCTGGATCCAACTGTTCTACAAAAGTATCAGGAATGCAGTTTTAAGCATTGAGTGGGAATTGAATGGAGAGCTTACTGATCAAATCTGAAGCCAGGTGAGTGAGCCCATGTGTGAGGAATTCACCAAAAAAAAGCTAAAAATCACAGAACACCAGATGTTAAATTGGAAGCACACTAGCTTTCAGAGCGCCCCTCCATCAGGTGGTTGTGGAGGACGCAATTGTAAGACACAGAATTTATAGCAAAAGTTTACAGTGTGATGTAACTGAAATTATACATTGAAAAATACTTTGATTGTTTGTTGAGTCTTTCATTTGTTCGAATACCATGATAGTTTCACTTCTTTCATGTGTAAATCACAAATTTTTTTTAAAAAAGTTACATTCTCAGGTTAACTATAACAATTGGTATTAGCCAGACAACCACCTGATGAAGGAGTGTCGCTCCGAAAGCTAGTGCTTCCAATTAAACCTGTTGGACTATAACCTGGTGTTGTGTGATTTTTAACTTTGTACACCCCAGTCCAACACCAGCGCCTCCAAATCATCAAAAAAAAAATGATGGCAGAAAAGAGGTGACAATCACAGGCAGCGGAGCCCCTCGTGACATCCTCTTGGTGTACATGGTCGGCATCACTGTGAATTGTCTGTATGGACCGTTAGTGTGCAGATTGCTGAGCATCCCCTGCCAGTTCAAAATGATCACCGCAGCCAAAGTAAATCGTGACAAGAGCCGAGTCACATTTTCTGAGAACCGGAAAATGTAATTGTATTGCTGTACATGATGCAAGACTGACCTCGACCCTGCAACATGGCAATCACCCAAAGCATTTAACTGTAGATTGGAAATAGACCACTTCTGCAGGGATAGGCAAATGGCTGATTTCTGCTCCTATTTCTTATGGTCTTATATATCGTCTATACAAGTCTCTACATAAGCCAGGTAAAGTTTACCCAACATCATCCTCACCCTAATGGCCATCTTGTGAAGAAAGTTACAGTAATAAATTATTGTTGTTTGACAACTGGGTTCTAAAATAGAAGAAATGATTAGCTTTTAGTTTGATTTGTATTTTGATATTATGTATGTATATTGTGGGTGGGAGAGGCTTTAGTTTCATTTTACATTTGTTCTGAGTGATGCGAGATGTCCAGAATTTGTTTGCATGCATTTTGATGAATTGATGAATTCCTTGAAGTGAATAGTTTAGTGCATTAGGAACAAAGAAGGGAAGGGGATAAAAGCTGTGCTGCCTTTTTTTTAAAAATTCACTCATGGAATGTGGGTATTAGCCAAGTCAGTATATATCACTCACCCCTACTTGTTGAGTGACAAGTGTTCAGTACCACAGAGAGATCGAAACATTCGGAACCTGTCAGGCACTGTGCATGTTTCAGTCAGAGAGAACAGGTCAGTAGGAACAGAAATGCTGTTAAAAACAGTCTCCAAAGCAGTCAGCATTGGTGAAACATTCCTGGGTTGTTTAAAAGGAACTTCAGAAGCAGAAAACAGAAGACATGAGTTTAAGGAATGTGAGAAACCAAAGCTCACTCACTTTAATAATTGCAGTCCGAGACAAATATCTGAATCCGCCATTTATTTATACACCTATAGGTGGGTGCCCTGTCTCATTACCAGGTAAGGTAATGACAAAATGCACACCAAATTCAACAAACTCTCGAAATTTATACTGTTTGAATCCCCATATTTTTCCTTATTCCATTGTCTGTTCCCTGCTTCGCTTACGTCACTCATTTCCTTAAGACTGATCCTACAACTTCTGTTTATCCTGTCTTGTCCGTGACAAACTCTTATCTCTGACTCCCATAAGGGTGTTTGACGTCAGTCTACCGTAGGTTATTGATTAGGCATATCTTTTCTTCCATCAGCATCTATTTCCATCCAGAGGCCACTTTGACCTCTTTAATTAGGGTTTGTTCCTGTGTCTCTGTACAAGCGAGGAGAACAGATGTTTTCCTGTTTGCCCATATATCCACCATTGTTCTGTATTCATGTCTCATGCTCACATATCCTTTCTTTTTGCTGAATATGTATTTTCTCATTCCTATTCTGTATCAGAATTTATACTTGCAGAAATAACATTAATTCATTTATATCCCACAAAACCTAACAGAGCAGTAACTGAGGTTTGCAAGAATAGATGATCATAGGGTCTAAGGTGAAGGTCCTTAAAGCTTGCTTCTGTATTCCACATCATAGCTGATGGTTTACCTGAACACGATTCCTTCATCCTTTGATCCAGTTTATCAACTACCTCTGATAAACTCACGTTCCTGCCATCTTCTGCACATTTTAAGCCAAGGGAATCATCTTCAGTCTGGGACTGAGCAGGTGCCTGGTTGTTCTCTGAATGTCAGAGACCTGGTACATTTCAGTGGAGATTGATCAGTGAAGTGTCCACCGTTCTAACCTAGAAAAAGTCCGGTTGCACCTGGTAGCACGGCCTCCTTTGACGGCCTAGAGGAAACAGCATTGCACTCCTTTCAGCCACCCCATCTACCAGGGTCCCCACATCCCTGTTGCCGATAGGTGGTACTAGCTTTCATTCCTGGGCTTTTTTCTCAGTTACAGTGGTGAACAGCAGAGTGTGAAGGGCAGTACTGTGGGGGAGGGGTTTAAATACGGAGACAGCAGCATGAATGTCTCAAAGTCCGGCATTGGTGATTATTTTCCCCATTCCTGCCTCACAATTGCATGAAGCTTAGAGGTTAGTTGGATAATTATTGAGCTGAACAGTGGATGATTTTGTGTGAAAAGTCAAGATGGGCCTTTGTAAACTGC